>NW_010286663.1:11313-63153 GCF_000700745.2 Antrostomus carolinensis
TCAGCAGGAGACAGGACAGGTTTATGGTGGAATAAAACATTTATTGCTAAATACATCCAAGTGACTTTCAGCTGAAGAAGTCCCAGGGGTATCTGAAGGAGTTCTATGGGAAAATACGACACATGCTTGTTGCCTTAAACAAATACCTAAATGTGTTCCTTTGGTCATCTCGCAGTCCAGTCAGAGATGGTGAGCTATAAAACTCTGGTTTTCTTTGTTTGTCTTCTGTGATTCAGAATACTTTGCATATGGTGGGTCTTAAAGGTTTCCAGTAGAAAGAAGTCCAAGGAACTTCATACTTCTTGGTTTGGCCACTGAAAAACTGCTGATACAAATTCCCTGCAACATAATTGGATCCTGTAAGTGGTGAGTGGTAGATAATGAACTCCATAAAGACTACATTCCTTAAACCAGACAAAAATGTAGTTCTTAGCAGGATGGTATAAAAATGTAAATATTAATCCTATCGTATGTTTTGTTAATGAGGAGTCAAAAGTTTCACACCAATTTATCATATCAAAGCAGATTTTGTATCATTTTAAAAAAAAAAGTGAAAAATGTTAATTTGTCTCTATAGCCATGCAGCTGCTGAAGCTAACAATAGATCACAGAAACCCATGTTCTGGCCAGCCTAAAAGATCAGGAACATTGTTTGGGTTACATTTCAGAGCTTGAACATATAATATACCATAAAATATAGAATTAATGGAATTATATAATGGTTCTCAAATTAAGAACCCATAGAAGAGAGTCCATGCACTTCTTGCCACTGCTCACTTATCTTTTACTAACTTCCTATCAGTTAGGAATATTATGTTCAGATTAGGAAAAATATTGCCTTCTGACAAAGCCAAGTAGTTCTTGAATGAATTGCAGTAACGCTGCTCAGAAATAGCTAAAATGGTAGGTTCTAATTTCCTGAACTCTTAAATAAATTCCTGTGTATGACTATTAATATCTGATGCAACATTATTCTGTGAAACATTTAGACACATTAGAAGAAATATCAGAGAAAAACTAAGCAATTCTGTCATTTAATCCAAGCAATTCACCTGTCTTTTAGAAATTTTTATTCAAAAAGACCATATTCACTTACATTCTGAGCTGCTGTTAAAAGAAGTTGTTAATGAAGAAACAGTATACTATTTATTTTCCTTATTATAGTCAGTGAATTAGCTTACATGAATTATTGGCATGTAAATGATGAATCATAAGGATTTCTGTTTCTAAGTTAGGGTTTCCAGTCTTAGTATTTGGGGTTATATTGCTTAAGTTACCACTCCACTGTGGATATAAACTATTTGTGTCTGTGTATTCTATTATTACTCAGCAGGGTTATAGTAATAAGTACCTTCATTGTTATCTAGAGGGTTATATTGTTTTCCTAAATGAATGAGGGTAATCCTGCTCTTCCTTCTTACAGTTTTATCATAGCCAGGGACAGAAAAAAATGCCCTGCTAGAGCCTACTTTGCACAGAGAGTTGTAGAGAAGTTGCTCTCTGAAAGGAGGGTGTAGAGAAGTGGGGGTCGGTCTGTTCAACCAAGTAACAAGTGACAGGATAAGAGGAAATGTCCTCAAGTTGTGCCCAGGGAAGTTTAGATTTGTTATGAGGAAGAATTTCTTTCCTGAAAGGGTTCTCAGGCATTGGAAGGGGTTGCCCAGGGCAGTGGTGGAGTCCCCATCCCTGGAGGGATTGAAGAGTCGTGTAGACATAGTGCTGAGAGACATGGGTTAGTCAGAGACTTGTCAGTTGTGGGTTCGTGATTGGACTTGATGATCTTAAAGGTCTTTTCCGATCTAGGCAATTCTGTGATTCTGTACCCAGAAACCCAAACACAGGAAAGGAATTCCACATGTGAAATAACCAGCAAGGTTTATGGCTTTCATAAGGAAAGCAGCTGGCACGTGGATGCACTGATTGTATGTGGACTAACTCATTTCATTGTGACCCAATGCAATATTTTGCTAGACACTTGGAAATAACAATTTCTAATAAAAAATCTGCCTGGGTATTTTTCACTTTGAAGGTTTGCAAGGTATTATTCATATGAATCTGACATCTATAACGTGTAGTAAGTTCCACTTTTAACGTGGTGTGATTGAAACTTAAATAGATGTAAAAAGGCTAACAGAAATAAACAAAAGAGAATGAAAAATAACATAGGATGAAGCACTGTTTTTTTCTTGTAAAGGTTTATGCTGCATCCCTCTTCAAATATTCCTGTAAACAAATCCCCCAAACCACAACCATAGGAATGTTAATGAATAGAGAATAAATGGGGCAAAACCGTGGTCATACCAAACAGCTGCTCAGAATTCAAGTACACCTTGCAAACATTGCTTTGCAGAATTCAAACAGCTTATCTGTTTTGCCATATCATAATCAAAGAAATCCAAAGCCCTTCTTGTGCTACCTGCTTGTAAGAGTAGTGACCCATGGTATTCAGGGTGGCTAGGAAAGGATTTTAGAAAAATGTCAACAGCAGGTTGATATGTTTATTGGAACCTTCCTTGGTACTTGGTAAAGAAAAAATATGAAGCATCTGTGAAAAAGTCCCCAGAGTCTGAAGAGGCTGCCATTTTAAGAAGCTTGTTTAGAAAATACAATTTATTAACTAATAGTATTCCTTTTCCGTTTCTTGTTGTCTGACATGGTAGACTTTAATAAATGATAGTCAAGAATTTAGAATAACTTAGAAACTAGGATGTCATCATCTGCTCAGGTGTCCACTGACAAAAGTCATCAGATCTTAATGCTCAGTAGCCCACCTTCCAAATAGGTATTTGCTCTCCAAGGCTAGTTTGTTATATACTGAATTTTTGTATAATCTAGTTTACAATTTGTCTGTTTTATAATTTAGTAGCATATGTAGCTCTGTCACTTGTAATTTTGCTGAACTGTGGATTTTAGTCTCTTTGTTACACTAGAACCCAAAATTATCCAAGCATAGCCCTTGAGTCCTAGAAAATCTACCAACACCTGGTCTGTAAATCTAGGTTGAAAATATTATTTATATTTTGTTTTGTTTTTTCCTACCAGCAAATGCAAGAAATCCATTTCCCTTCAGATTCACTGCAGCAAACACAGGTAAGTGCTGTGTTGCAGCATATTTAATTTCATTAGAAAGAAACTTTATGAATATTTATATACTTAAGCATGCAGAGACACATATAAACAAAGTATATTGTAATGTCACTTATCTGCCAAGCTATATTGCAACAAGTGTGTCACTTGCCAGAGTGAAGTTCTGGAAGGAATAAGCAGATGGTACACTAAACAAAGCAGAAAGAAAGCTTTTGATCATGACTGTTCAATGTGTTACCCAGCGGAGCTGTGATTATGTTTCCTTTATAGCAAAGGAAGCCATTAAATAATTTACTTAACTCTTATGTTATTGAAGTTGTTCCAGAGTTTAAAAGCACATTGGTGCCTTTGGACTCTTGCCTATTTAGAGAGCTTTGTTCATTAAAATTGGAGAGGGGCTTTCATTCTTTGTGTGTATTGTGTACCATACATGTTCTGCATAGCTTTGTAGGTCTTGCTATGTAGAAACACATAGCCCTGACTTTAGGGTTTTCATTGCTCAAGGTAAATTGGAAACAATCTCTACCATCACTTGTGCTAAATGATCAGATTTCCTGAATGATTTGTATAATATTCCCATGCTATCTAGGATCTTTAATGCTTTCTTCTGAATTATGACAGTGAAAGGAAACATCTTTTACTGCATGGCATTGGATTGGTGAAAGTTTTGTAGCCCCTAAGAATTAAGCCAGTCAAAGGACAGGATTTGATAACAATAGAGGATAACTTTAATTACTTATGTATTGTGAAGGAAACACAGCAGACTCTGGAATACGTTGGATGTTCCTGAAATACTTGAAGACAGTTTTTCTCTTCAGAAGCTTGCCAAACTTACTAGAATATGTTAGTTTTGAATTGGATTCTAACTGATGAGAAAAACTTGGTTAGATTAAAATTCTGGGGTATAGGATTTTCAGTTCTCACTGAAAGGTTATTTATGTGAAAGTGGTCAACTAGAGAAGGATTCAAGATGTAAAAGTAAAGATGGACAACTTAGCAAAACAAAACAAAACAAAAAAGCCCAACAAGTTTTGAAAAGATCAAAAACCAACTAAAGATATAGTTTTGGATGGTAGTCTGAACAGAAAAAGAACAGTTAGTTTTATAACGATATTAATAATTTCCATTAGAACTTTATAAAAAGAAGAGAAGGGAAAAAATAATATCCCAAAATGGAAGCAGATACTTTATTTAGAAATCATATGAATGATAATGAGAAAATGTTCTACAAGTGCATTAAAAGCAAGAGAAAGATAAGGTGATTTGTTTTCATACAACAGGGGAGAAGAGCAAATAAATGCGTGAAGAAATTCAATTGTGAGAAGTACTTTGATAATAAGGGAATAAGAGCAAAGACCAGAACACAGGAAAAACATTCTCTTATTTTAGCAGAGAAACATATTCAAAGCACCAGGGCCTGGAAAAATTTACCCTTGAGTACTTAAGAAATTAACAAAGCAATTGCTCCACAAATTTGAGAACATGTGGAGAGCAGGAACTGGAAAATGGCAAAAGATTATATGTCTAGATAGACGAAGAAGACTTGGAAAAATATGTACAGGTCACCTCATTTTGATTCCAGAAAAGATACTGAAAAAAAAATATATGAAATAATCAATTTGTCAGCAGAGAGAAAAAAGAAAATAAATTCAGTGAAACTAGATATGTCAGAAACAATTATGTCAAACCAAGCTAATTCTTTCTTCAGAAATGTGACTTGCCTACTGGACAATAAGGAGACATTACATGTAATATATACATATATTGATTCAGGAAAGCATTTCAACACTTCTCAGTGTCTGATTAGCAAAACAAGAAAATACGGATTTGATTAAATCACCATAGTGTTTTGGATCTGGTTACACGGGGCATCAAATAGGGAAAGGGGACAATCACTTTGGAGAATGAGATTAAAATTCAATGTTTTCAGTAGACAGAGAGGTGAAATCAATCAGCTCAAATTCAACCCACATCCTACATTTTAGAAAGCAAAATGGAAACATGGAAACTGTAGAATAAGCTGTTGAGCTGCCTGTAGAAAACTTGCAGAAAATAATCTTTGGGTTATAAAAGACAAGTCAACAAATATGACTTGGAAGGATTTTTTTTTTTTTTTTTCCTCTGAACTTTGTGAATACAAATGTCTTGGCTAAAGACCAGGTGTGTAAATTGCTCTTTGAGCTCTGGAATTGGGTCAGGTAGAATACAAGCTGCAGTCTTTGGAAAGTGATTGATGAGCTGGAGAAAATTATCTATGACAAAAACAGAAATAAGAAATTATTTAGAAAATATAAACTATGAGGAAAAGCTGAAGGGCTTGTAATATTAAGCTTAGAGAAAGAAATCTGGAGACAGGATGTGATAATGGCCTTATTGTATACAATAAATTTTAATAAAGTAGACAGAGATCAGTTGCTCTTGGGCAAGTAGACAAGATGAGTTTACATGAGTATACATTATGATACATTGGTACAGTACAAGGTAAAATGGATTTTTCAGTTATTCAGTTGTGTAACTAAAATGGGAAAGACACTCCTAAAAAAACCCCCAAACTCAAATTTGCATTGAAATCCTTCTGTCTTTCTGGAGTTCGTATGAGATTGAATTTGAGTGGGGTGCTTACCATCTCCTACCAACAGCTGTCACAGAACATGTGTTGACTCCAGTGACTTCAATTTCCACCCATCAGCTCCACTTACCAGTCAGACCCTGCTGCATTCACTTCAACCTGAGCCCACTGCTCTGCCGCAGCTGCTGTGAGTGAGAGGAAACCAGCACTTTGCAGGGATGCAGCAGGGTGCAGGTTTGACCCCCTGAATTTCCACTTACTCTTAACATGCTGTTTGCTACTCTGTATGTGTGCTTCTGCAGGTCAGGTGTTCTAAGTAGAGAAATATATTGCAGAAATTAATGATTTGAGATAGATTTCCAAACTGTTTCTTTTTCCTGTGTCCATTGGCATTAGAGATTTTGGTTTTTATTCAGTTCTGTTTACATTGTTTCTTTGATGATCTGTTCTCTAAATCTTTGCTTTAATATATTATTTTAATTTGCATTTTATTTAAGCAATGCAATAACTGTTTGCCTTGCTATCTTTGTGAAATTAAAATAATATATTTTAAAACTTACTTCTCGTTATATCACTTACACTCTTCTCATAAGCATATGTGAACAACTTTCCTTGTAAAGTGGGCAGTCAAAAGCTTCATTAACTGGCCTCTTAAATAAATAAAAATATTGATTTGTTATTGTCTTTAGTATTTGAAAGTGAGGATGAAAATTGTAAGATAAAGACCAAAGATCTGTCAAAATACCTTTTTTTTTAACTTGACAAAAAGTCAAGAGCTTAGGAAAGATTTTCTTAAGAATGGGCAATTCTCCCAGTGTAGCCTTCAAAATCTTATATTTCAGGTACCTCCTGAGCCAGAGGCGATAGTATCTATTTAACACACCTTGATGTATTTCTTCCCCATGAATTTGTCTCTCTTTAGTTCCTATAACTTTTAGCATCCACAATGTACTGCAGCAAGGAGCTCTGCAGGTCAAATACATGAGATGTAAGGGAAGTTACTTTTCTGTGGGGTTTTTTTTCATGTACTCACAGCTAATTACATTTGATGCCTCTTATTTCTTGTACTGGAAGAGACATTGGATAATCAATCTCTTTTTGCCCTCACCAGGCATGATTTTACAGACTTCTATCAAATTCTCCTTCAACTGTCTTTTCTCCAGTAGGATAAGTCCTTGTCTACTCAGTCAAAGTAAGGAAAGTATTCAATATTCTGTTTCATCTTTGTTGCCCTTCCTTGAGCCTTTTTGTAGAGGAGAATGAGAACTGTGTAGTATGGATTTACACCGGAGCATAAATGTTTTCTATTTTTTCTCTGCTCCTTCTCTAATAACTTCCAGAGCACCATTTTCTCTTTTCACTCTTTCTGAGCTATGAAAAGGAACTGAACTACACCACACATCCCCAAGATCACTCTCCTCAGCTATATTGCTCGACATGGATCCTCTAATTTTATATCCTAAATAACCTTTTCTCACCCATGTACATTAGATAATATTTACCTAGATTGAAATATATTTGTCCATTTTATTACTCAGATACAGTTTTGTAGTAGCCTTATACCAACCTTCACAGTCACAATCTTTTGTTCTCACAACTTTATATTTTCAGCAAAATTTATCATGTAATTATGGACTTTCTTTTTAAAAAAACCAGAATGTCTCCTGATTCCCTGGTTTTATGTCACATTTAATGGCTTGTAATCCCCTCAATCATTCATAGTATATTTCTTGAAAAATTTGTCATCTTTACTGTATCTGTTGCTTTCTTGGTTTTGGGCATGAACATGGTTTTAAACAATACTTTATATAGCACTGACAGTTATTCACCTTTCCGGTCCTTGAATTCCTTTTGAATTCTTACATAAATGCTGACTGATGCAATTTGTTCGTGTTCAATTTTGTTGTTTGCTCTGTGACATTCATTGACACTTCAATTTGATTCAGATCTTCAGTGAATACCCAGTAATGAAGAGTTCCAGTGTGGGAACCTCCCCAGGCTCTTCCACAATGAATACAAAGGCAGAAAATTAATTTAGTTTTCTGGTTGGCCCTTTTTTCTCTGAGTGCTTCTTTTATTATCTATTGACTCTGGAGACCTTCTGGAAAGCTTTTGGCTCCTAATGTGTTTGAGGAACAATGTATTAAGTATATAAAAACTACCGGTAAATACTTTTCAAGCACAAGCTTTTTTTGGTCCATCTTACTGTGTCTCTTACATTCAGCTTGCCAGCACCTGTATTCTGTAGATTTTTCTCATTTGAACAGAATGTTAGATTTTCTGAAAGCTACTACTCAACTTGAATGACCTACCTTCCCCGGCAGTTTAGCCATACCATCTTCCTTTTCCCCTTTCTCAGATCTTTTCTAAAAAGTAATGTGCATTTGCTTTATGTCTTAAAATGTCATTATATAGCCTGCTTGAAGGCTGCAAAGATTTAACCCCAGCTCCCTCCTCTTAGCAGAATTTTAAACCCAAGATCATGAAAATATTTAAAACTTTAAGAAAGTGTTTATGATCATCATACCCATATCACTTAAAAAAAAAAAAAAGGCATTGTGTGCTTTTGTGCCACCTGAAATTCAATAATCAGCAATATTTTAGTTTGATGGGTCAGTTTAGAAGAGCTGTAAGCTTGAAACCATGCTTATGTCAGGGGTATCTCAAAGTGCACATGTAAAATTTTTTCCTCTTCAGTTGGATTTTGCATTGCTCATTGCTCAATTATTAAAAAAAAAAAAAATAGGCTGAGAGCACATACTATAGCAAACACTATTAACATAAATCTTCTTCCTTATTATGATATTTCTTGGTAGTGCTAGGCCAGTTATGTTGATGCACGAATGTGCAATAATCATACCTCCAGAGTCTACAAAAATTTACATCAGATGAAAAAGATTTGTTTTATAATATTTCCTTTAAAAAATGAAAACAGTCAAAAGAACTAGGTTGGTTGGGGATTTTTGGTTTTATTTTTTTCCCTGAGTTCTTCCTTCCAGGCAAAGATACTTTTGTGTTGTAGTGTTGTGCAGAAAATAACATGCTTAAGGTTTTGGAAAATTAAAAAATTAATATGAGAGAGGGAAAAGCAGGAGATATGGAGTTAAGTAAGGTGGGAGCTCCCATCTTGTATAGCCAAAGTCTAATGTAAATTAACTTTGAATTACTTTTTAAAATTAATATCTTGCCAAATTAGAGCTATTTAAGATTTGGTAAATGTCCGTTCATTGTAACTCATATTAAGTTCAAGAGACAGATATTCAAGGTCCTGATTCAAAGCACTTAGGGAAAGGATTCTGGTAAATCACTGCCCAGTGATGGCCAGGATATAGGTTACTCAATAGGGCTCAGTTGACTAAATGAAGGTGAATTTCTGCACACACAAAGAGAATTAGCTCTTTACCTCTATGCATAGTAGAGGGCAGTAAAATCTCAAAAATGTAGAGTGAGGGAAAAAAACCCTCTCTTTCCAAGCTTTATATAAAGCTCGTGTTGTAATTAGATATTATAATACCACTTCATTCTCTGCCTTTCCCACAATAAAAGAAAAGAAAAAGGGAAGCCATATCTTATATCTTTAAAAACAGATCATAATAACATATCAGAAAAGAAATGCAGTGACATTAAATAATAATGGAAATCTATAAAGGAGAAATTTGTATATGTCTTCTCAGATTTTATTTTCTCTTTTCTGTCTCATCCTCTTTTTTGTCTCATCTATGTTTTATATCTATTCCCTCAGCTAGTGTTTGCTTTTGAAATCACCTATGATATGAGGTGTCAAGAGGAGTTCTTTCAACTCACCACAAACTCATAAAATTAGTCTGATCTTAAGAGTTTGATTAGTCTGATTAGATGAGTCAGAAAGTTATCTTAGTTTACAACAGGTTATGTGTTTCAGATATTTCATTTCAATTTTGTTCAAGTTTTCAGCTTTTGCTTATGTGAGGTTTTTTGTTGTTGTTTTTTTTCTCCTTGATATTAATGCATTTCACACATGACAATTTAGAAAAAAAAGGTGCAGAACTTGGTTTCCAGAAAGGCTCTTCCCAAGACCCTTCTGTTTCTGTCTTACATAAGCGTGCTATTAACCGGGTCATAAAAAGCTATAATTTTGTTAAGAGGGGACAAAAATGTACTTCTACACAATCATACCTCTTGTAGTGAAGTTTCAACACTAAAAAAAAAAAAAAAAAAAAAAAAAACAAAACAAATTAGTCTCCCAGCTCCCTCACTGAAATGGAAAGATTTCAAATATATTTCTGTCAGTGGAGGAAATGTGTTTCTAAGAAGGCAAGGAGACCGTTCAAAAACTCCAGATTGATTCCCATTATGCCTATGAGAGTCTCATGGCTGGATCCCAACATTTTTCTTGGAAAACATATTCCATAGCAGAACAGCCATTTGTCTTAACACCCCATGGCTGCCTACAAACAAAGCCTTCTGCCAGTGACTGGCACAAAATTCAAGCTGCAGCCTGAAAGCAAGCTGGTCCTTTTTATTTTTCCCCTCTTTTTTTTTCAGTCTCTCAAGGGCACATCTCATCGCCTGGATGAAAACACAGAGGAAAGCAGATGGCAACACCATTTGCAGCCGGAGTGATAGCAGAGGAAGCCAAAATGCTACATTAACAGTCTCGTCCCATCACAAATCTTTGTTAACTCAAGTTTACTTGATTGCATAGCGCTATTTGAGGACCTAGAACTGGGCAGGCACCTCTCTAACAACTGAAGGTATGATCCCAAAAGGATCTGCAGGCTATGTTCAACACAGCACTCCCTAAAAACACCATGGCAAAAGGAAAATGCTAGTGAAGGTCACTGGCTACTGTGCAGCTTGGGAATTACTGATCACAACTACCTTTCTGTTGTTTAGGAGGGTGACGGCAATGCCTTTACACACCTCTCCTGTAGAATTTAGCTTGTAAGGAGAGGATTTAAAGAGCTAATTCATGTGTTTTGCTGTTCTAGGCTTGCCTTTATTTTCCCAGACTGCAGTAAGCCTCCAGACCAGGGATATTTGTGCAAGTTTCTAACTACTCCAGGGCAGCTTAGATGTGATAGACTATGCTCTGTAGCAGTTGCACAGGCAGAGGAAGAGCTGGTATCACAGGAGTGAGGGGAGAAAGAAATACAACTGAGTGAGCAGTGATCTCACAGAAAGGTTGGTATCAGCAAAATATTGGATTAAATGTTGGAAACCCAATGGTCACCATGGAGTTTGGTTCTTTGCCTGATTTATAGGACGCTTCTATTGCAAGATCTTCCTTTCT
This sequence comes from Antrostomus carolinensis, assembly GCF_000700745.2. Taxonomy (NCBI): domain Eukaryota; kingdom Metazoa; phylum Chordata; class Aves; order Caprimulgiformes; family Caprimulgidae; genus Antrostomus; species Antrostomus carolinensis. The sequence goes on from NW_010286663.1 coordinate 22,242, forward strand.
GTTTCAATTAATAATATAGATCCTCTCAATAGAGATCTCTTCAGTGTATGTTCACTTGATTTAGTGCCTATTTTTACATATTCTCCAGAAGGGATGAAAATAATGAATAAACTCTCAGCCCTGGTGCAGCATGAAAACCAGAGTGTCTGGTGATGTCAGATGTTCGGATAAGCTTTTCACATAACATGATCCCAGAGTAAGACCAGATCTCTCATCAGATAAAGGGTATGGGAATGCTAGATTAAGTGGAAAGGGGAAAAAATAAAAGAGAGCAAGCAAGAAGACCTTTTGGCTAATTCAGCCAGTTAGTCATACAGTGATTCACACTAGGAAGATCCCTGCAGGGAAAGATAGTTACATTACAAGTGTTTTCTTGATTAGCATATGAATCAGAGTTTCTTACCTATTGATAGGTCAGTGTTTCCAGACGCATCACACTATAGCCCACAGTGATGAGCACTGAATGCAGTAGAGGAAAGGCTGCTCTCAAACTCAGATGGTGAGATCTTCCTGTGCAGGAAGTTCTGCATTGCTCTAATCCAAAAGTAGTACTCAGCCATAGGAGGGCACTGGCAACACATCAAAGTGCCAATGAGGAGGTGGTGATCCCCATCTTTCAAAGCAATATTTCCCTTCTTCCAGGGAAAACCATGTAGACTGAGTGTTATATTAAAAAGATTTCCACTGATTGTTTTTTTAATATCCTTCTCCCTGAACTAGATGGTCCTAGTTTCTTGGGATAACACTTTCTCATGAAGCTGCCTCTTAAAACTTTCTCTGTAAGATACAACTATGGAACAAAATCAAAATCAAATACCCTACAATCTTTTTTTAGTGTGTAGCTCTACCTTTAATATTTTTAATAGTTTTACTTTTCTTATCAGCAATTTACATGCAGTGATCTTAATGATAATTTTATTGAATACTTAGTGTGAATTACATGTTTGGAAAAATAGAAGTTGCCATTTAAAATAGTCCCTCACATTTGTCAGAAACTGCACTTTTGTGTCTTGTTACAACCCAGAGGCCAAATGAAGTTCTAGTCATAAGATCATCCAGATGCTTTGAGGTTATTGACATTTGCTCGTCCCTTTTCTCAGTGCTGTACAAATGTCACATGATGATTTCTCCCATTAGAAGAAGAGAAAAGATCAGAGTAGCCAGAATAGTTGCATTGTTTCCGTCTGGGTAATAGTCACATGTGAGGAGATGATCAGCACAAAAAAGGCATTTAGACATCTGAGGATGACCACTGAGGACCTGCTGACATCTTTGAGCTTGCCAAAGCTCCTGAAGCCCAAAACTCCCTCTGGTTTATACAAGCACTATGCTCATGGCCATCCTGGAAGCAACTGGGCGCAATTTCCCCCAGTCCTTCTAGCATATGGTGTCTCCACTGACTCTAGATTTTTCATGCTGCTTTTCTCATCTCGCGGAGAGAATTTACTCAATTGATCTTTGCCATGTGCAGCATTCCCAGGCCATCTCGTTTCTGAATTTCCCCTCTAGAATCCCAGTGCACTTTCCATAGTCTATCAGACACTGTCACTTGGGCTGTTTTCTATAGTATACCAGCATCAGTGAATTCTTGATTGTGCCCATCCCTCTCATAGTTGATTTTTATCATGTTTTCAAAACAAGACACACTTAAATCTCTGCCATCCTTCTGCACCTCACCTTCTGTGTCTTCACAAGGTCTTAATAGCTTCTTTGAAGATAAATGTATCCAACATATAACACGACCTTATTCCTCTCTTTTGCTTATTTTTCATTGCTCCTTTTTTCCATCTTGACATTGGTTGAAAAATGTCATCCAGCCTCTGCACTTTATGGCAGCTCATCACATCTGCTGACCATTCTTTCATGCATTGCCATGTTACTTTTGTCCTAAGTTCTCATATCCTGTGGTTTTTATTTTTCCTATCTTCATTACACAGTCCTGCTCTGGTATTTTCTGTTAAAAAAAATCACTCCCACACTGCCACCCATTTGCTTTTGTAAAGACCATTTTACCTTCCTATTTTCATTTAGCGTTATTCTTATTTACCTGTTTTTATGCTGTTTTTCCAATTCCCTTAATTCCATGCTCCAATCTGTTAGCTCTGCCTTGCATCCTTTGCACTCGATCAATTCAAAGCATTCATGCCAAAATTTTTAATGGCCTATTCTTAGCCAAGTCACAGGACCTGTACTCTGTCTTCATCTCTGCGACCTGACAGCTGCCTTCAATACTGCCACCATTCTCTTTTTCTTGAAATATTGCCCTTCTCTGATGATTCAGTTTTCTCCTAGTTCTCCTCCAAATTATTCACTCATCCTTTCTCCACAGGATTCTTTTTTTAATCCCACAACCAAAACCGTCTTTGACCATATGATTACCTGATCTACAGCTCAATTCCATCTGTCTCTCTTCTGTTAAAAAATAAAATTTCTATCAGTTTGTCTTGTGGCTTAAGGATAGGTAGTCATCTGAGATCAACCTAAACTTGATTAAACATAGTTCTTCAATTCCAATCCCTGACAGCTCTCTTGCAAGGAACAGTGCTATTGTCCACTGATGACTAAGAAGGTCAATAGACAATGCAAAGCCATCTCACACCATAACCCTTTCTTGTTACTTTTTAAATTTTCTTTGAACATCAAGCTTATAACATAGTTTCAGTAGTCCTTGTGTCATAGTATAAATTTTTATTTGGCTGAGTACCATTCTTCTACACCCTTCCAGTACCTCCCTGTCACCTCCTGTGCCACACACAGGTTATAGGAACTTTTGTGTGCGGACCCTCTTTTTTCTCTTTCTACAATACCTTGCAGTAAGGGATCTTCATCCCTGAGGAGGTACTTATTATGGCAATTGGGACAATCATAAAATGGTGTTAACCACAGAAACCTCAGCTTGTGGATTGTGTACAATTTGGTGACTAGACACTTTTCAGGGATCTTCCTAGTTAAGAATCTTTCAGGGAAAAAAGCTTGCAAAAGTTTTGCCATTAATTAATCTTCTACAGTAATCATTGCAGCTTCCACAATTTCATGATGGATGGTACATCTTTGGCATCTTTGTGTATACCACTGTGTATATATAACCCTAATAACAGGCATTTTTATTATGGGCTCTCTTGTGTTATGCTATAGCAGTCATATGTCTGAAAGGTAAGGCTAGCTGTGGTTATTTAACAGGCACAATGAAATTATGTACTTGGTTGTTTTGGGTTTTTTTTTTCCTTCTGCTTTCTGTTTTTAACTAAGACATAAAAGTGTCCTAAAAGAAGAAATTATAGCTTAAACCCACAAGAGACATATGATTTTACTGCATTCTCTTGTTTGAATGACCTCTTGTAGAGAAACTCAAGGGTCATTATTGTGGAAACTTTCAGGCAAAAGTGATGTCACCAGAAATCATTTTAATGGAGCCTCATCTTCACATCCTATTGATTTATCTGCTAAGTATGAAGGGAAATCAATAAGCAGAATCATTTTCACATCTTTTAAACATCTACTGTAGCCAAAAAATATTGCCCGGTACACATATGAATCATTGTAAAGAAAAATCATAGCCACTGATAGGCATGAAAACATTTATTTCTTTCTATTAAGAAGGTTTTTTTCATTATTTGTGTACCATCTTTTGTTTGATGTGCTTGTACTAAAGGTGAATTTCATGCAGTGACAGTAGAAATTTAATTTTGTATGAAACAGGTTAAAACACTGAGATTTTCCAAACTGTAAGGTGAGATCTCAGATAAACCAATATAGATTCACTGATGTTTGCTTGCTGCAAGAGAAGACCTCAACTGGCTTATTCACTGATTTTAAATTAGGAACCTCATTCCATAAACAGCTAATGGAGAGAAGATGGCTCTGGAATATTAATTCAGAAAACCCAATTTAGGAGTGTAGTTCATACCATGGATTATTTAGGGGGAATAATATGAAGTAATTCTAATGTCAGATGTATTTCTCATTCACCTCCACCTAACCACTTTAATGGCACTGCATTCGCATTACAAAAGAGAACTGCAAAATTATACAGATCATTAATTATCTCATAAACCCATTTAATTCTTTGACAAAGGTGTAAATTAAAAGTTTGACATTTTTTATTTATATGGAAAGTGCTTCATGTTGGCTGTTATTTCTTCTCTCTCAGACTAATTTTGATGTGGAATCTGGTGGGAGTAACGCTCCTGAGAAACAACAGAGCCATTGGTTTTCCAGGTAAATTCCAATACTTCCTTAGAAGAAGAAATATACTATTATGTATTGTATGGAAAATACAAGCTAAATGTTTACTTTCTGTGTTGTGCTTGATCTAATTATGTGTGAAGATTAAATTCTTTTAGTTTAGTTACTGATCAATATAAGGCAAATTACAATAAATTAATGTTATTTTGGTTTGTTGGGGTTTTTTTTACTGATTAACAAATGGTTTTTTATTAATAATTCTAAAAAAATCTTTCTTCAGCCAAATAAGAGATTTTTAAAATGTTTTCAGTTGATTCTGTTGTTGGGTCTCTACCTTATGACACCTCATAGAGGCTGAGTTTAGTTGCTTGTTACTTGGCAAAGGTCAGATCTGTCTAAGACTCCTTAAGCAAGTCACAAAATGTTATTTCGCTATTATCAGTATTGTTACAAAAAACTATGCAAAAACATTGGAAATTGTGTGGTTTAGCTCCAAAGTTTGAACCCAGTCATTGGTAAATGAATCCAATCATGCTAGGTAGCAGAGAGAATTAGTTTCTGCACACTGTTTCTCTTGGCTGCCCATTTCTTTTCAACAGAGGGTTCCTGGAATCTGATCTTTACCTCATGCATCACAGTTAAAATGAAAGGGGATGAAAACAAGTATAGTTTGGTTTGCAAGCAATCATAGATTGAAACTTATGAAGGGACACTTTGTCTGCTTCATTCTAAATTCAATTTCTCTACTTGTTCACAGTTTAATTGAACTGTCAGTTTTTTGTCTCACATAACCAGAGGTTACATGGTCCTCTTCAGGGTTGACTATGAAGGTATCAATCTTCCACAGTAAAGCCATCAAATCATTGGGCCAAAATATCCTAAAGATGACTGAAGTTTGACTAGGAACAGCAAATATGATAATGCCAAATTTTGTTATGATATTATTTGATATAATTATTTTTATCGATATTACTATTTTGTGTGCTGTTGAAGCCACAGATGCATGAGTGAGCATCAAAAGGATTTCTAATATTGGATGAGAAACACAATGGTTTCAATAAATTCTAGAGGGAACTCTTCCAAGAGACTTTTTGCTGACAAAAATGTTGTGTTTGAGTGTCATGTCTGCATGAGCTTCTAATTGGACCTTTCCATTCCTGCAGCCTTTTCTGTTCTCTGTGCTCAGAGGATACAGGCTGTGAATTTCACCATCCACCTTTACAAGCAAGCTCAGTTCTAGATAGTTTCCTTCCCCTTAGCCACTTGCCAGATTAAAATCATTCCTTGTCTCCTCACAAACACTGACCTCCTAAGCGGCCTCCAGCTGTGACTGCTTGTGCTGAATAATGGCATGGCACTGCAGCTAAGGGGTGTGCAGAGGATAAAGGCTTGCTTCTACTCTGTTTGTATAAATTCCTTACTTCAATTATGCTCATCTGGCAGATGAAGCACCTTGCTAATTCAAGAAAAGAATTTTTACATGAAGGGCTTAGCTTCCTCAAGGCTTTCCAAACTAAATTAGTATTTAATTTAAATCTTTCTTCACCTCCTAATCTTTGAAAATCTAATCATGTATTTTTCCTTTCATTGCATTACGACATCAAAGCAAAATTTGTGGATGCTTATTATTCTAAGTTCATTGTCTTTGCTTAGAACAATACTTTCATCAACAGCCTTAGTTTCTAGTAACATCCATTTTTAGTTATTTATTTATCTATCTATCTATCTATTTATTGTGGTAGAAAAATATTGAAACCTTTTTCAACGAAACTACCAACTGAGGACAATTCTTTAGCCAATGTAAATTGTCCTAAGCAGAGTGATTTCCTCAGGCAATTCTAAAATGCGCTCTCTGGGTGTATTTACAACTTATCTGTTACCTCTATCAGCCTCATACAATCTTAATTGTGTATTGACTTGTTAAAAAAATTCAGCAAGGTCAAACTCCAGCCAAAATTTTGAAGAGTATTTGAAGATATTAATTATGTTTATTGATTTTATAAGTATTTGGTGATACTGTCTAATATATAGACTCAAGAGCTTCAATCTTACTGAGGCTTTCAGCAGACATGCAGCAAGTCAAAAATGTTATAAAAGGATTGTTCTTACTGTTAGTAGAGAAATTCATAAAACTTAGCCTGTAACTGACTTTAAAATACTTAGCCTGGGATTTTGGAGTAGCCCTTGAACTGGGGAACCTTGAACAAAGAAGATACTGAATCCTAATTTGAGTGGGGATCACCAAGGACAGGAGGCTGAGGGCATCCCTGTTCCAAAAGCCTCCTCAGATCAGCTGGCCTTTCTAAGCTCTGGGCAAAATGAGAGACCTCAGCATGCACATGAGCTTTCCTTTCCTTGATTTTTCAGATGGCTACGTTACTATAGACATATAATTGACAACTTGGTTTGAGAGAAGATGTTATAAATCACTGCATTTTCCATAATCATCAACACTCTTCACAAGTATCAAAGCTACCTCTAACACTAAAGAAAACTTTTAGAAAAAAAGGTCCTGTACCTATTGATTGGCTATTTAGAGAAGAATATGGGTTCTGCCCTGAAATAAATTCTTTTGCAGGAGTCAAAGGTGCTGCTAACTGTAACAGTACCTGGTAGAGTACTTGCTTGTTTAAATTAGGTTTTTCATTTACAACAGAGTGGGATTATATTCACATGTTTCCATGGGTGTAGCAATGACAACCCTTTATTTTCATAAAGACAGTGAGTGATGGGAAAATGGAAAATCTTGTCAAAGCAGGATAAACAGACACCTTCTGATCTGTGTGAAAAAAACCCAAACAAACAAAACAAAACCTCATTTTCTGGGTTCCGAAAAAAAGCTACAAGGAGTTTTGATATTGTGTGAGAGCAAAAGCTCAGAAAATGCTGTCATTTGTTGAATAGAGAAATAACTATTTGCTAAAAATTGTCATGACTATTTTATTCCTTACTAACCAAAGCCCATTACAGTTCTTGACAAGTTGCAGGTCTTATATGTTCTAGTTAAAACTCTTCTTAGCTCTGTCTTGCTTGAATTTTAAGTTCAGCCTCAGAGACAATGCTTTCTATGTTAGGCACAGGGTCAGAGAAAGCAGGGCTACCATGATCACTGGATGTCTCCTAGGATTAAACCCAAAAACTTACAGTGGTGACCTTTTTCCACCGCTATTATATCTGAGATCCCAGAGCACTTCCTTTTATATACAATAGAGTGTTTCTGGCAATGGAATAAAGGCTTTTGCTTCCAGCAGCATCTATGCTGGGCTGGTGGCCGGGCAGGCCAGGGAGGTTGGACATCACTGGAGAAGTCAGTCCATAGTTTTTTAATTCTGAAACTTTGTTAGATGTTAGCAGTGAGACCACTATAAAGTCCTTCACAAAGAAATAATTCTTATGTTGTAGGACATGAGGAAATTCATGATCATAAATCATAGGAAAAAGAGAAGATTTTGCAACTTGGATCTTTGTTTGAAAGTATCTGAAGAAATAAACATATTTCCCCCAGACAGCTGCTTAAAATGTATCAGAGTATCCACTTGCATTATTTATATCAGTCTGTGTGTCTGATTGTGCCATGTAACTTCTCAAAGCAGGAGAGGAAAGTTTGATTAAACGGTGTGTATCTAACTACCGTTTTTTCAAACTCAGTACCAACTACTGTGCAATCACGTCTACCTCTTTTCACCTCATCACTTATGAGGCACAGTTTACTTCAATTTCCATTTCTATTTCAGTCAGTTACTCTTACACAAACACAGCCTAATTTTTACTTTATATTTGGACACATGAACTATTTTATTATATCTCAATATAGAGTTATATTCTGAAAAGCCTTTGAAAATTCTACAAAGAAATTTCAGATCTTGTATTTAGTTACAGTTAACAAATATGAAGGTAGATTGCCATATATTCCTATGTGACAGAGATCAATTATGTCTAATAAGATAAAGTTATAGTAATTTTTTCAAATATTTAATATTAAAGAAAAATGAAAACATATCTTTTTATATTACAGTCACATTTACCATTTCATTTTGGAAGTGGGAAGTCTACCTTGCCTAGTAGGTTCTTTAACTACAGAATACTGGCCTCAGCTGAAATCTCAACCTTGTTGAAATCAGTGAGTATCTTGACTCCAAGATAAATTCCACCTGGTTAAAGCCCTGAACACCTTGGTTTTATCTCATAGATGACTCTACTTGGACAAGGAGGTTACAGAAGAGTTCCCCTCCTGAGTTTCCCTCCAAACTTAATTATGCTATTAAGTTCGGAGGGAAACTTTATGCAAAATAATTCTGTCTTTTCTTGGCCTGTTTTTGTTTGGTTTTTTGTTTGTTTTTTTTAAAAAAAAAAAAAAAACAACAAAACCAAAACCTAGCAAACTGAAAAAAATATTACATTCATTCCTCCATTCATGCACTAAAGGGTACTTCACAACAAAAAGTTCTTTTATCACCGTTTACTGAAAAGAAGTATCTTCATGAGATCACCCAGGACTTCCTTAGTGGTCTCTTGCTTTTACATACTTATTTTTCCAAATAGCTGTAAACCACATTAGACCCCGGTTCAGTGTCTGTGATATCCCATCATCAGTTCCTTTGCCATGATGCGATTCTTATATTCCCACTTCTTGTACTCATCCTTTTATCCAGCTTTTTGTCTCTGCAAGTGCTTTCCCTCCCTCCAAAATAGCTGCTTAGTTTGGATGATTGCCTCTTGAAGCCACCAGTACAATTACAGGAAAAGTCTGTGAAAAAATTGTGAATGAGAAAGAAAGAATGAGAAAGGAAGAATAAGTGAAGAAGAAGAAAGAAAAACAAAAGGCCACCTTTGAACTTGGAGGCCTTCCATACTGCATTTGTCTTCACTGCCAAGAAGCCACAGATGTTCATCACATAAGCAGATGAAAGCCTTACTATGAGGTGTTTGTTTGTTTGTTGCTAGCTCAGGATTTTAACAATATGTATTCTCCCCAGCTGAACAGGTATATTTTTTTTTTCTCTAAGTTTTAATACTCAAAATATATTAAAAATACTGAACTAGGAATAAGGAAACAAGAGATGGTAAGCCTCATAGAAACCTCTTTAAAATAAATTCCATACACCTTCTTCTCTTCTCTTTTCCTTTCTCTTCTCCACTTTCCCTTAAAAAACTAAAATAAAATGAAGCACTCTAACAGGTCTTGTGTTGCTAAGACTTCATGGAAGTTCATATTCAGGGGTGTACGGTAAGACTGATAAATGATTTCTCCCAGCACCTTGTCTAAGCCATTTCAAATATTGCAATGAAGAGTTACTGCTTAGTAATACTAATACGATTTGTTCAAGGGTAACAGCGGATAAATCCACTAACTGATTACAGTATCATTGTTGTCATCTCAATAGTATTTATTTCCACGTTACAGAAGACAACATTATTTTTTTAAAATATTGATTATTATTTAATTTCTTAGGAATACCCCTATTTTCCATCTCATTTGAATATCATCAGGAAAAGTCATCTTTTCAAAGACCACATCAGTTGAAAAATCGATCAGATTCTGCATTTCTGATTCATTGAATTAGTCAATACAGCAAACAGAAGACTTTTCTGGCCTTTGCCCATACAGGATCTCCTTGCAGCCAGCATCCACTGAGGTAGGTGCATAGCTGGTTTGTTTTACAGAAGAGATAAAGGAAAGCAAATTACATCTTAGAACTGGTGTTTCTCTTCCTCTAGCTAAATAATTCAGGAGTATGATAATCGTTCTGGAAGTTGGTCAAGTCAATTTTAGCCATTCTGGTCATCCGTGTTGTTAAATGACATGTAATTTTGTTGTGTGTGAAATTGCTTATTAATAATAATATCAGAAAGTATTACTGGCAACAAGAGAGAGTATTAAAAAAAATTCTAATAAGCCAAGTCTCACTTTGAGCTAGTGAATGAATTCATTACATTCCTTCCATAGACATTCTGCTGAGGGGGAAGTAAAGGTTCCTCTCTGTACTGGGAAAAATTGCCTATATTGTACCAAACAGCTCTCTGAGGTTAACCTTAGTCTCTGCCAAACAGAGTGTAAGAGCATCCTCACGTACTGCCTCCTACCTGGCATACCAGATAAAATTGCCAGGCTTTAAAGAAACTCTGTCCTCTGATTTGTATGCGATAATGACATCAGTAAGAAGTCTTGCACTAAAAATTAAAGGTATTTCATAAAGCTAAAGAAAAGCTAATCAGTAATCAGAAACATTAGACAAAATGGATTATGTAAAAATATCAACACCTCAATGATTTTTTTTTACAGGGCACATGTTTCAGAGATGCTTCAATTAAGAATGGATTCATAGAGTCTGCACTTACAGTCTTTAAAGGAACCTAGTGAATTTATGCAGCCTGTAGTTAATGACAGACAAATTTAAACCTGAATGAAATTGCAAAATGGTTAGAGATCTGCTAGTGATAGCCTTGGTATGTCTTAAAATCAGTATTTTGAATATGAAACTGCTATTATGTTGTGGATCAGAGTTGTTTAGGGACACATCAAATGGGTTCTAATAAATCTGAACACTGGAAACCAGAGAAATGGATTTTGAATCCAGATTCATGGGAGGACCTCCTAGAAGCAAAAGCTTGCCATATTCCATTAGCAGTGAAAATGAAGTTGAAAAATTCTTGTGTAAGATAATTGCTAAGGTTTTGTGTGATGGACCACCACCAAGGTAATCAGCCTCCAGATGTGAGATGTGATCAAACCTCCATTCAAATCAGTGGAACCCTGTTGATTTACCGTGGTTAAGCATTTGGCAGCAGGTTTGGTTTTTTTTTTCTTAGATTAATATATGCAGAGAAAAATAATTGTATAGTTTATGCAATCTGCTGCTACACGATATTTTGCAGCAAGTGAGCAAAAGAGAGTGGGTCATGCCACTATGCACTCCATGGGGCAAGGTACGTCTCAGTGAGCTCTGGAGAAATGGATGTACATGGTCAGGAGTCTGCTGTGGTTCTGAGGGACACAACTAAAGTAAGCAAAGGTGGAGAGTGGTACATAGACCAAAAAGCAAAAACTGAGCAGCCTGCTTCCTTTTTCTCCTGCACTTGGTAAAATGACTACTAACACACGTGTCTGGGTAGAAAGGCAGACAAGGGACTTAGGTTTTGAAGGGCATTTAGTTCTAGATAAGAAAACACACCAAAGTATAAATAGAGCCACAGCGGAGAGGAAACACTGCAAACACTGCATAGCATTGTGGTTTGATTCAGCTGAAATGGAAAGTAAGGCCTCTCCATGCTTGTCTGAGTAAATATTAACAGATACAGAACCAAAAGCAGAGTCATTCTTGACATGTTTTCCACTGCTGAGGTTCAAAGACTTGACAGTTCCCCACGCAAAGGTGAAGGACCTGTGAAACTGCAGACATTTAATGCTCCATGGGGCAAAGGAAGAGTCAATATGTGACCTTAAGAGAGTAAGTAAACTACCATTTCAATAGTTATGTGAGAGGCCAGTGATGACCCTGAGATACTTAAGGGGAAAAAATTGCCTGTATATGCTGCAATGGTTTTAGACAACAGGATATTTAGAATAATACATTATGAATATATATTGAGAGAAAGAAGGCGATATCATCACATTTGCTTATCAGCTGGGGTTCTGCCCAATACACTCACGCTAGTCATAAAAATGATTAGGTTGTGTTTCTTCCCTAGCTGGAGCAGATGCAGGGAGAATGACTGACACTCCTTCTATACTATTATCACAAACAGATAGCTATCAGAAAGTCAATCTTTTCCCGTCTTTTTTTCTGTCTCCAGGCTGTGACGGCACTGACATGAGGCATATTTTAAGCTGCCTGTAGATTCCAGAATGAATGAGAGATTTAGTATGTGGGAATGTTCACTGATAAAAGTGACTTATTCACCATGGCCACTCTGTGGGCTGCATTCCAAAAGGAGCAGATAAAAAGAAAGAAATAATAATAAAATATAAGCGGATTTATTAAAATGTGATGTCGTCCATCACCAGAAAAATATTTGCCTCACTGCAGGATAGAAAATGAGGAGAAAGGAATGGAAAAGACATGTGTCCTGTTAAGTAGAAGTTGGAGCAAGAAGCAATTATTTATAGAAAGAGTACTAATGTCCATGAAGATAATGAGAAAGCTAGAATGAGTTAGGACATACCTGTAACCCAGTCTGCCTTGTGTCTGCAGCAAGAACAATCATTTATTAGGTCTTTTCAGCACCAGCATGTTGAACTATGAAAACTATCCATCTTTTATGTGCTATTAAAGACATATCGGAACTGTCCCAAAATTCTTCTTTAAATACATACCCCTGGGAGCTGTCTCAAGATTCTTCATTAAATTAAATACAAACACCTACAACCAGTTGTAGTCAGTGATAAAGTAAGAAGCTGTTTAGGGCAACAGATGTAGGTCTTGCTGCCCATCCCATCACAGCCCTGAGAAGCCAAGCCCTGCACTGCTGCCTGGGGGAGAGCCTGCAGGTATTTGCATTAGGGAGGTGACTTATTCTGGCAATAAGAAACTCCACCACCACCTTCACCATCCCTCCATTACTAGCAGGAAAAACAACACATATGTCCAGAGCTCTCCTTTGGACTGCGTTCCTGCTCCACTCCTTCCTATATCAATGCTTATCAATCAAAACTAGAACACTATTAGATTTGAGATGGGAATAGTTTGGTGCCAGGTGACGGGGAAAGGTTTGTTATTTTATATCTTGGAATGTGTTACCAAATTTTTTGGTTTTGTCACAAATAAGCTGAATTTGAGACTGTAAGAATGGTACCAAAAATGCAATACAGATCACATAATCTTGTTTTCCAGCCAGACCACTTAACAATGCACATAAAAATATCACATAAAAAGAAGTCTAATGCCTCAGATCTTTAGAAATGTCTAAAAAATAACAGTTTGAGAGAGAGAGGGAAAAGTATTATGCATAAAACATCATCAATATACGTTGCCTTATTCAAATAATATACTTATGTATTGTGAACATTTGCATTTTACAGTTTGCCATGAAATATTCTCTTTCCTTGGTTTCAGAGAAGAGGCAGACAGCTGGTAGAGTCACAGACGTAAGAATGTTTTCCCATTTAAATGGTTTAAGCAGTTGTCCTCATGAGGACAGAGACCAACTATGAGAAGCAACAAAGTTTATCTACATTTTGTCAGACTAGCAAAGTGCGTATATCCTTGGAAGTACTACAATCTATAGCGGTATAGTATTAGACATATGCCAGGGATATGCTTTGGATGAGGCAATATGTTAAATATGGCTTTTTGTCATGATGTGCCTATTGGGTTTTTTTGTGAGCTTCAACTGAATCCTCAATATTGACTTAACCCTTTCATTGTGGGGATGGGAGTATGGAGGAAAGACTTGATTGTAAACCAGTGGTAATTTTTCTTGCCATCTTTAAATTATAATGACGAGATTATATTTTATTATAATTATAAATTCAATGTATAACTGAATATAATACAATTATACAAATATATAATTCTATTATATATTTACATAATTATAAATTAAGAAGTGGTAAGAAGAAGGTCACATTTCATACTGCCTTTTTTCATGAATTAAAAAGAAAACTTAGACAAGTTAAAGTTAATTTGTTAGGAAGAGAGGGATGAACATTATTATGAGCAAAACCACTATAACTGCCTGCTTATAGATGGAATCAAAGAATAGGTTCATAATTTTTCCCTGTGGCAATTTAATTCACATTTTGCACTGTTCAGGTAGAAGCATATTGATGGCAAACTACAGAAAGCAAGTCATTGTAATGCAGTGAATAGCTAATTCCATTGTTAAAATCTATCAGTGATTCTCAGTCAAGGATAAATGACATCACCTTTTTTATGCATAAGGAAAAATCCTCAGTGCAGTCAAGAAACTGATGAAAGTTAAAGATATTCTGTCTTCTTAAAACTCACACCCTCATCTGAGTAGTTCATTCCCACTGCTCCTGCAAGCCAAGCCTGTTTAAAAAAAAAAAAAACAATCACAAAGGACAAGAGCAGTTTTACCATGTCATGCTGGTTGTTTTGTTCATTTATCAGCACTCTGGGTATATTGTTTTCACCAATTTCCCTGTATATTTGGTAAAATTGTCCTAACACCTTAGTGACTGTGAGATCGACCAAGCCACAGCCAGTTTCTGGGGTCTTTGATCCACAAAGTGTTGGAGAGGAGAACATTTAAAAGGACTAAGAGAATTGAACTGCAAAACTTCGCAGTCACTGCAAAATCAAGGAAGAGTCCTAAAATCAGATTTTTTTTTAATGCAAAATCATTTCAGGTCAGTAGGCTTCATTTAACCCACAGTTTCCTGCTCTTCTCCAATGCTGGGGATCAGTGCATTGTGCTGAGCAATTTTCAGGCTCACAAAGACAGCAAAAACTGAAAGCTTTCTCTAGTTCTTTTGCAAGTCAATGACGTTTGAGTCTGAAGAAGGAAGGGAGAACAGCGGCAAAAGGAAGCAAGGAAATTGATTTTACTTCCTGATTTCATTCAAGTGTTATTTAGCATTAAGCACAGCCCTTCAGATATCCAAAGCAACTCTTATAGTCACCAAAGATATCTTTCCAAGGAGGTACTGATCTTTGCAAAGTTACAACCCTCAGGAACCATATTTTCTTCTTGCTGCAATAATACTACTCTTGCAATTTTTAATCTCTATGAGTTAATAAAAGCTCTTACTGCTTGCTCTGAATCTTGCTAGCCAGTATGAGTCTTTTCTTTCACTTCATTGTCCTTTTCATAGTTTCCCAGAATCTCTGACCAAACTACACATATAGAGAAACTGAAGAGTTGTTGAGTAGGGTATTCTTTGTTGTACAGAAGCACTATACAGCAAATTTTCTGGGCTAGCTGAACAATTTACCGTCTTGAGATATGAGATGAAATACAATCCAAACCTAAAGGCAAATTTTCTATTTCTCATCAGTCTACTTTTCCCATATTTATCATCCCTTGTTTTCATTCTTTTCACTTTCTGAAGATGTTCTATTTAGTTGTATCTCAGTAGTAAAAAAAAAGGAAGGATACTTGGGTTTGAAAAAGCATCAATATTTCTCTGTTGGCTTCATAGGTACACACAAATGTAGGAACAAAATAGCTTAGGAAAGTTTCCTGTTGCCATGGCAAATTCAAATAATATTTTTTATCGATTACTAAAACTGGTTAAATATTTTTCCTTAACAATAAGACTTTATGAGAAAATATGTTGAAGTATTATCATATTAATATAAATGGAGACAAAAATCTTACTTAGATGTTACAATTACAGCTGATTACAATTACAATTGTAAGAAAGAATTACAATTTCTTTCTATTCTTCTATGGAAAATAAACTCATTCAGGAGTGGAGGATTTGCTGCTTTTCAGGTAAAGATCAGGTAAGGTCACAGAAATGGCTCTGAGGCTAATCTCATGGGTTGCTTTATTTATTCCTTCCTAGCAATGGCAGGTCAAACCTGCTTAGTTTAAAAGTCAGAAGTATAGGGTAAGGTTGATGTCTTCGTTTTGACTTCCACCTCCACAACTTAAAGCTGGGATTTGAAAATCAGTTTGTTTTCTTTCCCCATTAAAGATTATTCCACAAGAGTCTGACTGACTCTTTTGTTCTCGAGGCAAAAAGACAAGGGAAATATTACAGATCTAAGTGCTAACAGTAATTCTGTCTCTTGCTGAGAGGACTCCCAGGACTCGTCCCTCATACAGGCTCCCTCATATCCTGCAGATTCTCCTGCAACTAAAGCAGCTCTCCATTATTTTTGTCTATGCACTAAGACTGTAAAATCCTCACAAAGACAGCTTTTCTTATCCAGTTTTGAGTTGTATGTGGTGTATTTTTTTTGTTACTGCTGTAAGCAATCTCTGAGTATATCTATACACATCTTGGGCACCATACAGGTACCTCCATGTCACGGCATTATGCTTTACTATATGGTATTCACAATTCTCTATTAAATTTCTCATCACTAATTCTGTTATACTAGTCCGCAGAAGTTCCTGTTTAAATTCACTGTGAATATTCACAGAAAAACTACTGCTCAGCATAAGTAAGGCTTAGCAAACTTTGACAATAGTCATTAGAGCAGTCCATTTACTGCTGCAATATAAAGAGGCCTACCTGCATTTCACGGATGCTGTTGTGCTCTACCATTTCAGATATCCTAGTTTCAGCTGGCCTCAGTAACTCCAAGACAGTCTTCATTTAGCACTCTGGATGTCAAAAAAAAAAAAAAAAAAAAAAAAAATCATGTACAGAGCAATTTATGTAGAAAAGTTGCAACACAATTTGCAAACTCTTCAATTACCATGTATTAGATTTGTATATACCATCTATATATGTATACACAAAATACTTTGCACTTTATCTACTATCTCTTTGTGGCATTTTTATAAGGAATTTTGAAAACTGGCAAGGAAAATTTAAGTCAGTCCTTTGCTGACAGTTTCTGCATGACTCACCGCACACATCATCCATCACAGACTGCTCCTACTGCAGGGTCAATCACCAGTGAAAGACTGTGGGATTCGACACTAGGTCATTTTTATACATTATTAATTTTGCTTGTTAGCCTTTCATAGCATAATGTGGAGAACTGGGGGAAGATAACAAAGTTTTTTAACCCTTTTAAATATCTTGGTTTTCAAGATGAAAATACTTCTCTCAAAGAAGCCCTGAATCTTCTCTGCTTAGAAATAGTAGCTAACTTGGCTACCACCAGTCCACTAAATCATGGCTAATGATAAGCCACAGACCAGAATCTCCATATGGCTGCATAAGTGGGAGAGGTGAAAGAAGGATTGCTGGGGTTGAATCTCGAGCACCTGTGCATGACCAGCTTCTGCAGCTACCCCCAGCCCTGGGGTGAGATTTGCTACAGCTGCCGCACAGCTCTGACCAACTCCTGTGGCATTAGCCCATGTAGAGGGAGAAATTGATCTGCTGGCATCTTAAATGAAGCTGAAGAGTCAGGACAAATACCTATGTTCAGGTATTTACCTACAGGACCAGACCTGTCAGCGTCTGACACTTTCTATTAAAGATATTCTTTGGGAAGTGCCTGAAAATCAAGACACTCCTTTCCATGAGAATAAAGACCTGGTATCCATCCATTGCAAATGGAAGAGGGACTGGAGTCTAGATATGAAAGAGAAAACAAGATAAAATTGTGACAATTTTCCTTTTTTTCTATTGTATATAATTTGAAATCCAGCCCAGTACTTTAAAACTGCAATCAATTTAACAGATATGGTCAGACTATGGACATTCATATTTTCTCTTGTTTTCTGTCAAAAGAACAATTCCATAAAAAAAATCTAGTTGCTACCTAAAGAAAGAAGATTTCTTTTTCCTTTTTCCTCTCTCTCATTCTCTCTCTCTTTTTTTTTTTTTGTTGTTGTTTGTTTGTTTTTTTGTTTAATAAGAGTTTTCTGGTCTCAAGTCCTCAGAGATTACTGTCTGGACTTTTTTCGCCATCCACCTCCAATGTCAGATAGTAATGATTGGCAATAGGAGCAGTAATAATGATAGTAGTAACATTTCACATTTAGCTAATGGGATACATTTTTCCCCCAGAAATTTTATTGTCCCATGTCTTATGTATCTATAAGTTCATTGCTAAAATAAATATTTTACATGAAAATAACATTGTCAGTTTTATGTTTCTAGAAATTCTGTTTAAATTGATTTGTTAAAAGAACCAACGTTATTTCACTGTATTTTACATCTAGTACAACATCTCATGATATCCTTTTAAACATTACAGTCTTAAGTATTCATCATTTAATGCAAATATTGCTACTTAGGTGGTTGGGTACATTTTTAAGAAAGCATGTATCAAAATAAAACTTGCATTTCTACAGCTATTACATTGCATTATTTGAAGAAATAGAACACAATGAAATTACATATTTTCTATAGATTTGAAATTTATTTTTTAAAAGTCCTGACAACACTAAAGAAAGTGATTTTTTATTTTCCATTATTTTTACAAGAAACCAATCAGCTTTTGCACACACACACACACACTCACAGTAGGGGGCTTTGTTCTGAACTGAACTATTTTTCCATATTCCTGTTGCACTCAGCAGAACTGCGTTCATCTGCCCTTTTTCTTCCTACTTGTTTGAATCAGTGTGAATAGTGTCGATCGATGCTCAGGACTGCCTGCTTCTCAGGCAGATCTCTGTGCTTGACTTGACTTGTCCACATTTCAACAAATTCCTCACTAAATGGAAAGGACCGTGTTTTGGGGAAAGAGAAGGGAGTTGGTACAAGAGCTGTATCTGTACTTTAAGAGGTGACCTTACCACCTGCACTGTGAAACACCAAGGCAAAAAATAAGTATACTAAGGAAATTTACAGTTTGCTATTTATATTTCTTTAATGACCAAGTTTTTTAATTTCTGGGCAAAGATTCTTGTACATCATCAAACTTTTGAATCCATGCATGCAGATAAATTATTACATTCACTCCTCTAGAAAAAAAAACCAAAGTGTACTCAGCATCTGCAGCACTACTTATTCATCTTATGGTCTGCAAACCAAATTGACACATATTTCTTTTATACCTGGCTATTTGAATCAAACATAAAGTACAGCATGAAATCTACCAACAACAGTTGAGGCATATTTCCCAGACTGTTCTGGATTTAAAATAAACAAATATATATTTTTTTAATTTTCCTAAAAGGCTGTTCTGCCATCCCAACTACACATAACAATTTCCAGTTCAGGGAGTCCAGTCCACCATAAAGTTAAAAGTGCTGCAATCCAGCAATCACTTACAGGTACAAAGTCTCAGTGAGGAGTCTGAAGAGGGACAACAAATTTAGTAGGTTAGCATAGCAAACCTGGTACCTTTAAAGCAATTCAAACTTAAAAATGTCTTGCCTGTCCTTCATTTCACAGAAAATGCTTAGTTTTATTCCATAATTCCTCAATATAAATTTCGTTATTCACTGCCAGTGCAAAATTACTTTTTTAAAATCAGTAGAATTGTAATTGCACAATTTAGATTCAGATATTTATTAAAAATGGGGAACCATTTCAACTTTTTTTTTTTTTTCTCAGAATGCTCTTTAAAATGCCTTTTGTCTTAAAAAAATAAACCTGGGAAATTTTCAAGCCAGATCAGTTTTTGTAAACAAGGCTATTAGGGGTTAAACATAAGGTTTATAATCAAATTTAGCTGAACTGGAAAAGATTTATGCATGTAACTAATTACAAAGTATGCAACATGGCTCTGTAGAAAAAACAAAAATGTAAAAGAAGACAAAAACAAAAGCTTGTCTGATGAGCTGAAAATAGCAGCTTTGGCACCAAGCTAGGCAAGTAAGAAGGTTAAATATCACAACAGGAAAAAGCTGTCTAAACTACCAGACAATTTTAGCTGAGAGTCCTTAGGGAATACTTACAAAGGGCATGTCAAGTAAAAATAACTTCTTCAGAGAGGAGGAAGTACTTCAAAGAAAACAATGGAGGAAAAAAAAGAAAGAAGACACAAATGTCCTCTTGAGCCTCCTCTACAAAACAGGAGGATCCTGGGATCCTGGGTTCAGTTCTGGCTTATTTTATTGGGAGGTGGGGGGCAATCACTTTGATGTGTAGGCAAGAGTGTCAAATGTGCTTTCTCCCCTCACCCCAGAATAGTAAAATATTATTATATTCTCAGATCCCTTTCAGACTAGGTACTCAAGCCTGACATCAAGTTAACAAGGAGGATTGCCAAGAAAATAGAGAAGCCATTGATTGGAAAACATCTCTTTGTGAGTGACAGAAACAAATGCACACTAAGCCTGGGGTAACGATGAATTAGTTGCATTTTTCAAATTCTGAACTCAATTGACACCTTTCTGATACAAGAAAAGAAGAAAGAAAGGGGAAAAAAAAGAAAGAAAGAAACATATTAGTCCTGGTGAAGTAACACCTTGGAAGAGATATTTCTGTAGGAAAAGCTATTTCCATATAATGGACTATCCAGATAATATAACTACCCATATTACAGCAAAAGAGGGAGTTTTGATTTTAAATAAAGGTGGACAGTACATGTAAGTCTTTAATTAGTGAGTTGTTGCCAGATGGAGACCTTCCCAAGTGATTTTTTCAAAGGGTCAAACTGAATGATATGGAATATTTAAAAACAGTAGCTTTTGTTTTATTTGGAGGGGTCTGAAGTATATTGAAATATTATCATATTTATTTATAAATGTTGCAATGAGATACATCCAAACATTTTCTGCAAATTTGCAGTCATGTCCTCAGCTTGCACATTAAGCCTTCAATGGGGTAAGTTCATTTTAGTCACACTCACTACCCATGCTTTGGCCTATACCAGCTCCCTGCAAGCTGGCCCTGAGAGATGTAACCTTGAGCATTCCTCTTCCTCTGCCTTCTGGCTGGGAATACAGTGGTCCTGCAGCACCAAAGCATGCACCAGGCCTGCAGAAAAGAACAGGTAAAACCAGTCTGAGGAGTGGAGTCCCTTGTGTCAAAGGCAGGATAGTGTAAATGCCATCAGCCACATCATCTAAGCAAACATCATATAATTCTTCTAATGACAGACCATGAAATATGGACCCTTACAGATTAAAAAAATGGAATCAACCCTCAAAACAAGACATTTTTTTCTTTAGCTCTTTAAATTACTTGCCTGCAGTTTCAGCTCTCAGGGAAGAACTCTATACATGCAGGCAGAGGATCATGCTTAAAATGTCATGCTGAAATATCACCATGACATACACCATGTTGATGCATCAAAACAGAATCAATGATAAAATGCCAAAAGAAAGATTTCACTGTTTTCTACTGAAGATATTTGAATAATTATTTCAGTGTGGCTGCAATGAAGTCAGTTGGCACAACCTCAGTAAATCCCTTCCTGAAATGACATATTAAACAAAAGCACTTACAGGGTCCTTAATGTGCATATTTCATGATAAAAGAACATTATGAAAGCCTGAATAAATTACCATGAAGAATCTTTAGTAATTTATTTTAAAATAATAGCAAACCTTTCTGAATACCATTTCTTTATAGTTGATGAGCAAAGCCTACACAAAATCTTTACAAAAAGCTGGCAGCTTTCTGCAGTGTTCTTGCGAGCTAATTACTGAAATATTACAGTTGAGATTAATCTCCAGAGTTTCTTCTTTTTCTTCCATCACATTCTCCTCTTCCCACTCGGTAGGTTTTTGTCCCATCAGTATGCTGTGTTCATTTCCATGAGAATACAATGGGAATGTGCATTCAGATCAGCAAAGAAAATTATAGCTTGCTCCTGCACTCACTAAGGAGACTTATTAGTGTATTTATAGCCAACGAGAATGATGGTTTTTTCCACATAATTATTGAAATTCACTGAAAATATGTAATGTTTAGAGTTAGTGGTATTCAACAGTCAGACAAGTCAACAGCTCTGGCTAATAACTTAAGAGTCATTTATCCACGTGCACGCAGCCATGTTCAGCTTGGTGAAGGAAAAACTACATGACAAGAAAATCATAATGGTTTCCTGTTATCAAACAGATGCAGATAGTTCTGTTGGTGTCTGGCAAAAGGCTATTTAGGAGCAGGCTGCATGTCACTTCTTCACAGCATTTGTTAAGTGGTTTGTCAGATGGCATTGCGCTGTAGCAGTATCCTAGATTGATCCATTTTGGATTTCCAACTGCAAGTCACAGATGTAATGAAGAAGAGAAAAATATTCTGCAATGAAGCAGCCACAGGCCCTAATGAAATGTGGCACATTAATTTCTGAGCTATAAAATGATATAATCTCAGTGGATTTATGTTTCCTTACAGGAATCCCGAGGAGGACAACAGACAGTCAATTCTGTGAAATGTCTGTTTACTCCACACATCGTTTGTGGCTAGGGTTCTCTTCATGTAACTGTCTCTAAGAGCAATCTCTTCCTTGAAAAACTAGCACTCATTAATTATCGTGTGCATTTGTCCAAGAAATATTCAAGAATGTCCACTTTGTTGCTTTATGAAACGAGACAAAGGACTGATAGACAGACAGACAGAGATAGCCAGCTATGCAGAGCCCAAATTTAACCATTTGAACTGACAAAAAGCCCTGTAAGAAAATACAAGTTATTCATGCCTTGTATTGTTCTTAAATGGATCAGTGATGGTGGGGATTAAGTTTAATTTCATTTTCTTGAGACTTAAACTCAAATACCTCTGATTGATTAAAAAAATCCCAGCATTTTAAACTGGATGCACCTGCAGCCTTATTTATGATACTGCCATCAGCTGCCTCACTTCATACCAATTTTATTCTGATGCATGACACACAATCAGGAAAAAAAAGTAAGTTATTAATTCCCATTTGAGATTGTAGGTGCAGTGAACATGAATGATATTACCATGAATAAACTTATTTTTTTGTCTCTGTGTCCCAAAGATCCTCAGCAAGCCAGCAGCCTTGAAGCATTTTGCTGGGTAGGGACTCAGTTTTCAGCACTTCGCAGATCAAAGCAAGGATGCACCAGAAAGAGCAGACGGTGCTTTCATCTTCACAGGATGAGCCATGCAATTGTCCTGGACCTTCTTACATCCAGGCAATACAATTTCTTTTGTCATGAGGCCAAACTGAGTATGTTTCTGAAGCAGAGGAAGAAAATCAAAGCAATATCACTTGTTGAAGCAGGGGCTCAGGTGAAGAGGGCCAGTGCAGCAGCAAGATGCGTTTGAGAGAAAACAAAACACAGAATGAAATCCTCATGATGTGTGTGTGTGTGTGTGTGTGCGGAGGGGCACCTGTGTGACTCCCCTCTGAGCTACCCCTGGAGCAGGGATGGATTCACAGCACAGTCAGGGCTTACAGTTTTTGAAATGCAGCTAATTTGGGGATTGCCAGCTTGGAGGTCAGACAGGGAGAGCTTGCAGTAGAAAAATAGTCTAACCTCAAGTTTTTAGCAGGCCCAGATCTCCCTGGTAACTTGCCGTAATTTTATTGATGTTGCACGTAGGTTGAATTCACTCCACAGCATCCTAAAGGTACTGCTGATCCCGGTAACGGGGTAACCTCTGGGTCTTCCGTCACTTTATTCCGTAGGATTTTTGCACATATGTGCTATACATGAGTAAACCAAGACAGTTGTCATCTTTTTCCATCTCCTTTTTTAAAAACAAGGAAACAGAACCAGCTTTTTCTGCACTTGAATTCTGCACTTGTCTGAGCTGGTCATCACTGTACTAAATGTGACAGGTTTTCCTCAGGCAGGATTTACTTGCTTTTTGTTATTGGTTTGCAGTGGACTGTTGTGATAGAAATGTAAGTACTGCACAAAAACAGCAGCTTCGTCCAGGATATGACAGTCGAGTAGTATTTCAAACTGAAGTATCAAATTACTCGGATTACACATTTATAATCATTTTGACTTAATGTTTTCCAGTACTAATATGAATCGGGATGTATACTTATGTGCAAGACTTCTGGGCAGCTGTGAGTATTCAGTTGCTAAGTGCCATTCCTTAAAAAATACCCCACCAATATACTCTTTGCAGCTTGAGCTGGTTATGAGACTTCAAACTTATTTTGAAAGCTTCTCAAAACAGCTCTTATTTTCCTAGGTATTAGACTGGAAACATAATCTAGGCATTAAAAGCAATCTATTGTGCATGGCAACAAAAGCAGAATTATTCTGCTGACATACTCAGGTTCACTTGTCAGAAAAGAAAGCACAGGAAAAAGAGTTCTTTGGAAGATAGACTATGAAGAAATAAATACAAAATTCCCATGTAAATTGCCAGAAAAGATGATTAATGTGGCAACTTGTGTTACTTAACAAAGTGACGTTCTTTGAGATGCACTGATTTTACTCTTCTTTCTACACAGAAATATGAAATCTTCAGTGCTCAGCTAAGACACTGAAGCAAGTCCTTGTTGCTTTGCAAGAACTAATCATCCTTTCTTCTCATTTTTTCCTTACTTCAGCTTCCTTGTCATCTTCAGTTTTTTGTTTTTATTTGTTTTGACTTACATTTGATGGAAAAGGAGATTTTTTAAAATTGAACCATTAATAAGGGCCTATTTTAAGCACAGTAATGGGGAGCTGGCATTCTTTCCATAATACATCTCAGCTGGCATTGACAGTTTTTCAATACAGAGAAAAACTTAGGAAATTATAGTATCTATCAAGTGATTCTCAGTCAAAAATGAGAAAGGATGTAAAGAGATTACCACTAAAAATAAAGATTAATAAACACTAAATCACATGCTTCTAGAAATCTGGCATATCTATACCTTCCCTTTTGCCAAGGCTTGATTTATAATGCAAGACCTGCCATATGATAAAGGTAAATATATATATATATTTCTCTGTATATATAGTTATCTATTGATAGATATGAGATCATAGGCTGCTTTTTGGCTGTTACCTAAAGAAGTCCAGGTGAAACTGGACCAAAAGTATATTAATCATTCATGTTCAGGTAGAGATCAATATGCTGTAAAACACTTTCATCTTTTCCTTAGAAATAATGTTCAGATATCTTTCAGCCTGTTTGATATCTGCAGAGTCTCCTAAGATACTGGTAAGGATTAGTTTTTGTCTATTTTGACTTAAACGCATGATGTAAAATATAATAATATTATCCACTGATAGCACTCTATGAAATGTTTGCTTACCAATCATGAATGAAAACATGATGTCACTGATAAAATTCCAACAGCCTAAGATTAAAGTGCAGGAGCAAGTGTTACTCCCTGGGATGCAGGCCACATCTTGATCCACATGCCTGTAACTCAGATGAGGAATATGGAAATTGTCATATGGCTAAAAGAGGTGGAAAGAAACTTGAAATTATAAAATTCAAATTATCTACTTATCTTCCACAGGTACTAACCTATGAAAAAAACACTTAAAGATCTTCATATTTACTGTTGACTGTCTACTGGTCCTTCTAATGCCATTTGGAATCAGGGCTATTTAGTGTACCTGAAAATCATATCCAAGGTACTACTTACTTCCAAACTATTTAGCAGACCCATTCATTGCTTCTTAACATAAATAAGCATTTTCTTTGCCATTTAACAGATGGAAGAGTTGAAGCATAAAGGAAAGCAGATCCAGAGAGGAAACATTCCAAGTGAAAATAAAAGAAAAATGTGGAACATAACTATTCTCTCCTGTTTAAAAATATAACTGTGTGAAAAAAAAGTCATATATTTTTTCTGGTTTCAGGACATCATTTCAGATCAAAACAAGAGAGTGAATGCATTAGGTTGGTTCAGACACATCAGAGTTGGGAAAGTTTGTCTCACTTGTACCAGCTTTAAGCACTAGCTGGCTCACACACGAAATAGTCCCTTGCCAACAGAAGGAGCGTTTCTTCTTTCATGAGACTGAGATTTCAATTGTTCTACCATTTATACTTCTTGGTTCTCAACAGAGATGAATATTCTTGTCTAGACTTACAGTTTTGTGTCTCACTTGAAACAGTACTCTGCTTTGGCTACTTCAAATACACTTTCTTCTTCTCTTCTCTGCTAGCCTCCTGGACAGTTACTGTGTTGGTCTTGGTATGTCAGCTCTCACCAGGTGTGATTCTGACAGCTCCCCAGTCCTGACTACTTCAAATATAAGACTCACTTTCAAAGACTTCACAGGTTATATTCTTTTTACTCACCGTACCTGCTTGGGGGAGAATGCTATCCCTGGAAGCAGCCTGCGATGAGAAGGTCACTCCAACTGTCATGGAGCATCTTCCTGATGTCTTCAGTGTCACAGCTCACCCCAGCAAATGTCCATCACGTTCCTCTTTGAAAGTCTTCTATTGCTGAGAAGACAAGGAAAAAGCCTTTGGGCTGGTGGGGCGGTAGAACAGGAAAGCTAATCAATAATACAGCACTTTTTTTGTTGTGCTTCAGGCTTTTTTAATCTGCTCTGTACAGCACCAAGTAGCACTTAGGCCATGCCTAAGTATCCAAATGCTTCAGTAATAACAATACAAAGAATTACTTATAGTAAGCTTCACCCAGCTGAAAATAAATGTGCTGAAGTGGGCAGGGGGGAGACATGACATTCCCGGATCTGTGTGCATCATTACAAAGTGTCTTGCTTTAATGATTTACCTCGTGTAATATACTACCCATTAAGGTAGCAACTAATCCAGTATGAAAGGCTTTCATCATGAATTCAAACTAAACCATTAAGAAATACTTTTTTATGAAAAAATATTACTCTAAATACATCAAGATGGGCAAATCCTGAGAAGCAAATCCTCTGACTTCTTCAGCTTGTTATGAGCGTGCTGTTAGAAAAGCCCTCTACTGATAATATGTATTGATTTCAAAGCTCCATTTGCAAGAAAATGAGTCTAAAAGTATGCCAAAAAAGCCATATTTTCTAGAGATAATGGAGAATGTTCTTTGACTAAAATTAGGTTTTTTGCTGCTCTATCACTTCTCCCTTTTATATATGTCCCATGGCACCTATTGTCAAACTAATAAGGCTATTCAGTGTTTCATTGCTTAATTGTAAATTTTTAAATGAGATCATTTATTTGTATTACTGATCAATCAAGTAAAATTTATAGCTTGTATTCCCCTCTCCATCCCCAAACACACTCACCCCCAAAGGTAAAATAACTTAAAATTAGTATAAAAATTGAATTAAATCAATATGTTTTTATTCTGCTCCAGCTCTTTTTCCACAATTAAAATTCTATAAGGAATATAATATTGAAGAAATAAATCTTAAAGTGTTTAAGTCAAAGAAATAAATCACAAAAGAAATGAATGCATAAAGGAAGTGGTGACTCTTCAGATAAATGGTAATTCTTTAAATATGTTTTTCTTATTTTAACATATAAAAATTATGGCCAGTTTAATGTCATATTGACCAGGTCTGTAGTGAATATTCAAGCTGGTATCCTTTGTATACCTTAAATACAAGCTGTTGTGCCTGTATTTAAATTCTTTCTTAAGCTAACCCACAGAACTTACTGTCTTCACTACTTACTGATTCTGCTTTGCTAGTATGGCTCTCAGTCACCAACTCACACAATGCAGTACAAAAGGACTCTTCTAAGGTCTAATCTATGTGGAATTTGCAAGCTAAAGAGCTGACTATGACTGCAATATTATTTCCTGCTCTGGTGTCACTGCCTGGCTGTCACTGTGTCCATTGGCTGCACAAGGAAAACCTGGAGGCAAAAGACGTACCTGAGCTCATGGAGAGTTCATGCTCACAGCAGGACTTATGAGACATATTCAGGGCTGAGACACCACCATTGAGAGTGAGCACATACAAAGATAACTTGTGACATCCTTAGGCCTTCATCCAGAAAAGCACTTAAGCTTCATTAACTTATAGACACCTGAGTAATACTATTGAAATCAGTGGATTTTCCTTCAGGTTTGTACAGAACTGCTGAAGGTTTGTACTGAGTTTGCGTAGAAACCTCACTACATTAAGACTTCAATCCCACAAGCAGCAAAACAGATGAATGGTAATTGTGGAAAGAGGAACGCTGGAGCAACATGACATCCACAGACCAAGGTTGATGTTCCCATTCCTGCCCTTCTGCAGGACTGGAGGGCTGAGGGGACCACAGATCTGCTGTTAGGTTTCTATAACAGACGTACAACAATGAGAACAGCAATGTAGAAGTCAAAACCAGCAAATAAAGTACCTGCATTTAAGAAGAGGGCTGAGACAGGAAAACAGTTTAGGAAATCACTTCTGCCTTGCTCTATTAGTCTGAACTTGATCCATTACTCTGAAAGAATAATTAAAAACATGAAGGTAAATGGTAAATAGAGGAAAAAGCAACAGGATTGGACAGAAAGAGATACAGCCAAATGAACCAAAATCTTCTTTCATTATGTTAACTGTCTGAAGGAAATCTAGTAACTCACCTGTATCTGAATTTCATGGAGCGTTTGATGTGATTCTACATGACAATTTATAAATGGAAGCTAGCTGAAAAATAAAAGGAATACAAAGAAGAGCAAAAGATGAGTTATCAAAGGGAAAGTATCAGATGAGAGGAAAGGCTGAAAGTGAATCTGACAAGGAGTAGTTCCATGATGATATGGTAATGTTATGCCTTTCATTAACTTGTATTTACCTCATCAGCACAAAAATAAGAGTCCGAGATTTGCTGATGATATAAAGGTGAGAGGCATCGTCAGTGCTGGTAATAATGACTGCACAGCCTTGAGGAATGAGATCATAGAGTTAGGGAAGTACATGGTGTTCAAGAGTACACATTTCTGCTGTAAAATAGAACTTATCAGTTAGAACCTACAAAAGTTGATAAAGATCTGGGAACAGTAGCTCAGGAAGGTCAGCAGTATGAGTGGATTATAGGATGACTATGAACCTCAACTCCATCAGCCATGAGTGTCACCTATCAAGTGGTGAAGTGACAAAGAAGCACAGGTCGTATGTTCTCTGCAACACAGGCTGAGAATAGAAGTGAGTTTTCACAGGAAATTGTACAGAAAGCTTTATTAGGATGATCTGAGGGATGAAGAACTCATCTAAAATGGATGACAAAAAGTGATTCATTCCACTTGTTTAGTTAAGGAAAATTCAGGCTGAAAGAGGATGTGATTATTGTCCACAGAAATACCAACATAAATACTAAGGGGGGGAAAAAAAGTTAAACCCTGTTAACCTAAAAAAGGTATGCTGGTAAATGAACAAATTAATGCTATTTTTCTTACTATATTTAATCTGAATATTACTTAAAAAAAACAGACAAACAATTAAAAAAACCCACCTAAAGATTAAAGCAGCAAGACTATGTCACAGTCTTCCCACTGGAGTAAAAGTAAACAAGTTCAAGAAACTGCTTTGAGCTGTTTATGAAAAGGATTATATCATGGGGTTGTCTGGATTTAGGGATTTTGTGCTAGTCCTGTGTGTCTCAAGAAAGTACTGTGAGATAGATGTGCTACAATCCCCCTGCTTATCAGATCACTGGGTTTGTCCCAATGTTTAAAGGCCATGTGGTTTTTCGTAAGGATGTCAACACACGTGGAACATCCTGGGAAAGCGCAAAGCAAGCTGGTGTCTAGAAAATGCCAAGAATTATTTATTTAGTTATTCAAGACTGAATGAAGCAAAGAAATACATTTTGCCTATGAATTACAAATTATTCAGCTGTCTTCTGGCACAAATCTGTAGTAGTTTTCTTTAGAGAGGGTTTTGTTATTGCCACAAAAGGAAAATTTGTATCATGGTTTTTCTTTTTTTTTTTTAGGAGTTTTTTCTTTTATGTTTTAGAAGTTTTCTGTTTGGTTGTATATGACTAGATTTAGAAAGCAAATCAAACAATAAATATTACCTACAATAAAATGTTTCAGGAATAAGAGTGAAACATTTCCAAACTTTTATTTCAGTAACTGAATATAATAATGACTTGCATTACATTTGTTTTTAATTATTGCCATAATTAAATGTTAATTGAAGATCCATGTAGACATAAGTACTTGCTCTACACTGTGCAGAGGTAGACATGATCAGCAACTAGAATGCTCATAAGCTTGATTTTTGCTTTTTTATTTCTATAATTGCAGGTTAACAGTATTTACAGGACATCTGTTTATACACACAACATGACATTGCCCAGCAATTTACAGCAGAGAGGCGGCTGCTTGGGCCATGATTAGATGGGTAGTGCTTTGGAAATATCATGGTTGGATTTCCATGAGCTTCATTCAAATAAATTGAATGAATAATTCTTACTGATCAAATATTTTAATAGCTTTGAGCAAAACAAGCTTTACAAAATGTAGAAGATGTACAAGTTACAGAGGGGTTAATTAGTTCATTCTTAGGGATGATTCAAGGCCAAGCAACAGTGCCGGGGGAGCCCAAACAGAGCAGACTTCTCTAGCACAGGTCTAGTGAATCTCTTCGCTATTTTGCCTCTTTATATAAGAACTGGTGATAATCAAGGAGCTATTAAGGAAATTAAGAAGGTGTTATTTACTGTTGTTTAGCTGACCTGATGGAGAGTGATGCAAAATAAGCTGTATTGTTATTTTGGACAGAATTATTTCAGATGTTCTTTTTTTGCTGTTCTTTTTTTTTCCCAACATCAACAAAACCTCTCCTTCTGACAGAGTTGCTCTCTAAAGAGTGTGTGGTTCTAATTGTGTTGCCCAGGGAATGGGACAACAAAGAGACCTAAAATAGTTTTTTTTCCAATGAAACAGCTCATCTTCACATCATTAAAATCTGCTATTGCAAAAGATACTGTCTACAGTTTTGTGGGTTAAAACGTATTTGCACAGTAAGAAACACTTCCATACTAAAAATTCCATTATTTAAAATATTGTTACTAAAAATAATCAGAAAATAAATAAGCAAATATCATTAAATAAATAAAATAATTAAAAAATCAAATGCATACATCTTATTCATATTGCATAGAGAAGGTAAATACATAAGTTTAAAACAAATAATTTCATAGCCATTTTGAACTGATATAAAAAGTCAGAACTAGTAGTTTTTAGGAATAAAAAGAATAACATCTTTGAGCAGTAGCATTATGGATTATCACAGAGCAAACACTTCATATGAAATCTGAAGTCTGCCAACTGTAATAGTAGAGTTGATATTTTCTTCCTTTTTTAATCTGAAGCTTTGGTATATTATATTATACATTAAAGTTTATAGAAACAGGTGGAATGAAAAACAAAGAAAATGTATCCTAAAACCTTATATAACACTCCTTAAAGAATTTGCATAATTTCATTATTAAATTTCCTTTTCAATGGAAATATCTGGGACCTCTGGGAAATTAAAAAGTCATATTTCTGAGGGTTTTATAATGCCTTCTGACATTTAGACTGATAAAATGCATAAGAGAATAGTTTAGAAGAAGTTAATCAACTGTTGACTTCAAATAAGACTTGTTTTTACTCACGGATTTTCTAGGCTATAGAAGCAGCATTTTCATCAAACAGCAATTCTTGTGGGCTTAGTATTTTCAGCCTTGAGCTCACTTGTCTCTCACATTGTACAATACTACTGTTCCCCTTCTTCCAGTTACCTGACATTTCACACCTCTTTGGACCACCTTCGCAATTCCCAATATTTAATGCTTTACTATATTTTCATTTCTGTATTTCAGCAGTTGACAGTAACCTTGGATCAATAAAAGGGATAGTTTTCTTCTAATTTATCCCGTGTTCATAAACATACAACATTTTGAATTTTGCATGACCGGTGCATCCCTAGGAGAAAGAAATCAGGCAAGAGTGGGGAGAAACCTGTGTGGATGAGCAAGGAGCTCATGGAAAAATTCAAAAGGAAGAGGAAGGTCTATGAAATGTGGAAAAAAAGGTCTAACCACCTGAGAGGAATACAGGAAAGTGGTCAGGGCCTGCAGGGATGCAACTAGGAAGGCTAAGGCCCACTTGGAACTAATTATGGCAAAGGGGGTTAAAGACAACAAAAAAGCCTTTTTTAAGTACATCAATAACAAAAGGAAGACTAGGGAAAATGTGGGCCCACTGTTGAATGAGACGGTTGTTCTGGTAGAATCATAGAATCATAGAATGGTTTGGGTTGGAAGGGACCTTAAAGATCATCTAGTTCCAACACCCCTGCCATCAGCAGGGACACCTTCCACTAGACCAGGTTGCTCAAAGCCTCATCCAACCTGGCCTTAAACACTTCCAGGGAGGGCACATCCACAGCTTTCAAGTGGGAGTTGAAAACTCATTGATTCGTTGATATGCAACTATCTGATTGACTTTGAACCTTAGAAACTAGCTAAAATCAAAATAATTCAGTAAACATCTGATTCAGCAAAGGCAGTAAGGAAGACTTCACTTTAAAACACTGGGAAACTTGATCAGCTGTAATTCCCATTTCCACATCTTTCCCAGATGGACTTTTATAAAGATTGAAGTCTGAGAAAAACAAAAAAAAACAAAAAAAACCACAAAAAAACCCAAACAAACAAAAAAAAAACAACTTTCTTAAAGCATTCTAAATAGCATCTGACAAAAATAGAAGCTCACTAATCTAATGTAACAGACACCTTAATGAAGGATCACTAATTGCTCTCATTTCACATTAATTACTGTAAGATATATAGTCAAATGACCTTTGAATACTAAGTCTTTGTGAAGGAAGCTGAAAACTTACTAACTTTTCTTCCTCTTTCCCACACGAATTAACATATTTCTGAATCCAACCACAGCTTTTACAAAGGGTATTTTAGGAAAATACCTTCCCATTTGCTCTCTTCAGCTAAGGACCAACATTCTTGAAGGACACATTCTTTCTTCTTCTATGTCATCTCAAATCTTCCTGAAAAGGTGATTTTTTTCCCCCTTGTGTTTTCTATATCTCATAGGAACTTCACCAAAGTAAAAAAATAAAACCTTTGTGAAAGTTTGTTTTCATAACTAATTTTGCTGTATATGATTTTTATTGTAGCATATCTCAAGAAATCCATCATACTTACAGTTTATTTTTTTTCCTTCTGCCAGCATCTGCCAACACCCTTCCCTCATCAGTCAAAACCACCTTGACTATTATAGATAAAGATCTTCTTTTAAGTTTTACCTTTTCCTACACTCAAATCTTGTATTCGTTGCTGATCTTCCCATTGTTGCCAGTCCAAAAAAAAAAAAAAAAAAAAGGCTATAGATTAACTTAATTATTAATTCAGTACAAATCTGAAAGTGAATTACTAACAATTTCATTTTTAGTGGTATGAAGCCTGATGTCCTCAGTGGGCTGATTAACTCTTAAATCTTTTGTTCCTTATCTCCCCTTCACTGCTTTGTCTTGACTAACTATTCAGATCAATCAATTCCAAATTAATTTTCACCTGCTCTGCATGGTCTAAAATATCTGCCTGGCTCATGCAGTCATCTGTTATGTTTGGGGCATTTCATACAGGTGATCACTTTCATCACACTTATCTCACAGCAAGGAGTTCAGTCAAACCAAACTCCAGTTCTAAGTTGTAATACTAGCCTTGCTTCTTGGTGGAAGGGGTCTTAAAACACAACATCTACAACTACCATGGGAACAGGATCTCTGCAGAGAAGATCTGGGCAGAGAGAGACATTTGGTGGCACAATTTTACACAGCCTTGGTGAGGAGTGGTGAAAGGTTTTGGTATGCAGTCCTCGACACACATCAGTTGTAGGAGAGCAGTAGGTGTCTAGTGGCAACTGGGTTAAAACTTTTTTATTTCATACTCACCATAGTTTATGTTCCCTCTGTGACACCTAGTACCTAAGCCTGCATAAAAATTCTCAGTTCACATTTCTTTTACAGCTATATACTTGCATAACAATAACATAAAGCTACAGTGATAGAAATGTGACACCTAACAACCTTGAGAGAAATAAAAATATCAATACCTTTATCCACAAATGCAGAATACTTTGAGACTCAAGTGATTTAAAAAAAACCCCAAACCCTTCCTTCATATCTAACTGTGATCTTTCAACATATGTTTAGCGTCCATTTTACTGGTATAGTAAAGTAAAAGGTAACTCATTCTTTCAGCAGAAATTAAATTTAACAGTTGCTCTATTATGGTTGGTTTAGGTGGGGAAGGCATCTTTAGAAATTTTTAAGGCATTCTACAAATAGTCCCCAATATGCAGCTCAAATAAACAAAGCATACTCATTCCTGAAAGGAAGAGCAAATGTAACGATTGCTTCTGCCAGCATTATCACAATTGCACTGCAAAGTCTGTTCCACCCCAAGGTTATTGCTGAGGATGTTACAGAAGAAGCACAGAAGGGAGGCAAGAGAGAGGGATTATGCTTCTATTGTTAGTGAGTAGCATTTGCAGGTACCATTAAAAATAATTTATCTACCATTTTTTGTTCTCAGCAATTGCCAGATGAGATGAATATCTCATCTTAATGAAGGGCTCACTAGGAGTGCTGCCTTACAATCTTGCCCAAGGCTGTTTCAATACCATATTAAGAGCGATGTAACACAAGGTATTCAACCCAGAATCACGAGTAATGAGTGGTTTATAAATCCAGTTCATTTTACAGTTAAAAGGTTTAATGAAAGAAATTAAGCTTTTTAAAAAACAGACAATGGCCCAGCAGTTTGGCTGAGCAGGACGAATCATGGGAAGCACCATTTCGGCTTTCTAATTAGAGGCCCAGGCCTGGACACTGATGTAAAATGTAACTCCCGTGATGCCCAAGAACTGGCACACTGTCAGTGCTGTTATACATGTCAGGAAACTCAGTGGAGAAGAGTGAGAGGCTAACAAAACCAGGCCTTCAAAATTCAGGAATCTGGCCTCTAAAATCAATTTTAATGTAATAATAAATCTGGAGACCTTTTTATTTATCTCAGCGTATTTGAGTTTTGCTGGAGAAGACAGGTCAAATATGTAAGCTCCTTTTCACCCACATGTACACAACATATAAGTTAACAGGTTATTTGTCTGTTTATCATAAGTCCACAACGCAGGGTTTTGAAAGGAATACTTGGAATGGTAATAACTGACCACATCAAGCGGTCCCCAACTTTTGTGCCCCTAAGACTTCTCCATAGGGCACAAAGGCATTTAATCTCACAACATACCTACCTCAGGGCAACATCTTCAAAATCCATGTCCTGTGCATTTCATTTTCATGGCATGATGATATTACTGGAATCTGATGCAACGATGAGGGGGAAAAAAAATCCAAAGACTGCAAAAGCAACAATTAAAAATAAGAAATGTTTTATTTGGAAACTTTAGTAAAAGTTCATGAGAACTGTTCAAGGGGTTTGGGTTTGTTTGTTTGATTGATTATGAATCAAGTGTTACCATTGTTAAGTCTTTGTCTCAAATTCTGGTTTCTCAGATTCAGTGAGAAACACCTGAATCTAACACATTTTGCAAAACCGAAGCTCTCTGCTTTTCAGCCTCCAAAAATTTTGGTGGAAAACAAAGTCCCAGAAAAATCATGCAAAGATATGGTTACAGGAAGGGGAGAAGGATGCACAGGCAAATCTCATCAAGAGTCAAGGATTGAGGCAGTCATCTGTTGCATTACTCAACCACAGTGAAGCAGGAGTTGGTTATTTCTCTGGAGCGGTAATACGCAAATTTCAAGTTATAAATGCTGGGCAAATTGCTTCTCAGTAGGACATTTCCTACTAAATAAATTTCATTAGAAATATAGAGTTAGGATTTGGGAGAGTTTAGGCAAAGTTTCTATTTTTTGTTATATCAGAGAAATAGAAAATACAGCACTGAATGTGCTCCAAAATTATTTTTGTCTACATTTGGCAATGCTTCCTATTGGCAGTTCAGAGCCAGAGAAGCTAGTTTTATTTAGCTATTCTCAAGCTGACTTAACAGACACTTCTCCCTCATTTTTCTTTTTATAGAATACGTTTATTTAATTGATAAAGCAAAGCTTTTATTACTAAATGCAACTCTGTAGTGAGACTGTGCTATTTAGAATTATAGGGCTTTGCTCTGCTGCTTTTTCAGTTATGCTGCACAATAACTACTTCAGAGCAGGAAACAGACAATAATGTACTACACAACTTTACAGTGTCCTTGGCTAATTATAACATCCTATTTTGAATTAAAAGCAAAGAATGCAGTCTAACAGTTAAAGATCAGCAGACAAGCCTATATATTCATTTCAGTAAGCCCCTGTGAGTCTTAGACAGAAAGGACATTTTGTAGTTCTTTGTAAGTATAAAATTTTAAAAACCTTTTCCATAAGACAATAAATATATTATTTGGTTTTATATAATTTATAAAGAAATTAAGCCAAAAAAAAATTAGTTTTCTTATCGTGCTTTGCTTTGGCAGTGACATTATGTGAGGAGAGCACAGCTGCCATTTATGAAAAACATAACCTCTGATAACACTTTTTATGGTTTTTGATTTTAGACTCATCCATGAGCATGCATAATGTTTTGAGGTATCATTTTTTTTTTTACACCAATAAAAATCTAATATAAGATTTTATGTATGGCATTTTGTCACATGGATGGTGTAATGTTAAAATAAGATCAGTTGAAACATTTACCACATGCATCATTATCACCTGTGAAATGAATATCTGGATAATTGGGAAAGCAAAAACCTTTGATGTAAGGATTTATGAATTGAATAAAAATATCTTCTATAACATGAATTTTTATGAAATGGGGATTTTCTTTTCTGCTGAAAAACATCAGGAGTTATAAAGTGTATCCTAACATATTTCTTAAAATAAATGATAAATTTTTTCCTATTTTGTATTTAATACAGAAACTTCATCTTCCCATTTTATCTTGACTTATAGTTTATTAACATTTAGTTTAAAATAATCTTAAAATCTCAAATCCAGATTCTCTTTCAGTTCTCAAACCAGCCTCCTTTGTAGATCATTTAATCAGTAATCATCCTGTTTACTGAAATCTTTGCCCTGTATTAGTAAGCAAAAAATATTCAAAGGGAACTGCACCTTCTAATATTTGTTCCCGTAACTGATACTTGCCCTTTCATATCCTTGGACTATACAACTTTCATTGACAGAATTAAAATGGACAGCAGAATTATGATTAATTTAAGTAGGATTTAAATCCAGAGTTTTATCATAGGTCTCCCTTGGTGTTTTCAGTTTCTCTCCTCTGAGTCATAATCTTGTTTAGTCAGCTCTCAGTAAATTAACAGCTTAATTTTTCTAGGGTGTAATAGCTCTTACTGGCATCACTGACATCTGTGGATGGTGTTCTAACTTGGAAATCAAAGTATATATCAGGCTGCAATTTTAGACCTGCAGGAAGCAATTATATTTCTTTTTTTCACAATACCTTCCCTCAAAAGTCATAGTCGTACTGATGGCACAAGAAGTTTTACTTACATATGTGCATGGTTTAGTTACCTCTGCAGATGTTTATAGTGTCCTTCATGCTCTTTCCTCAACAGAGAGAAGAACCTCCCAGTGTAGCAGGTCACACATAACAGGGAATTAAACAAGTAGAAACCAAAACTTTTGTGCGTCTAGCTGTGTTGGCATGTCTTCTACAGCTAGACACTTGATAGTTTTACTACAGCAGCTTTCTAAAATGTTTTACATGATGATGGATGTGTGACCACAAGTTCTCTGGGGAAGACTTCACAGAGAAGATGAGCTTCCTTGTAGGGTCTCTTTTACACCAGTGTCATTACTTGCAAGGCCACTCTCAATGTGTTTGTTTAAGTAAATGTGGCATATTCATGTCTGTTGCCTTTCTTTATGAAAAATTCATCTAGGCCAGGCCTACTAGTTCCTTTCCTAAAAAGTCAACAAGACACAAAGCCAGCACTGAAGTTTTCCACTGCCAGAGATGGCATCCATGTTATTGAAAACAAAAGCTATTTAATTTAGTGGGGCTTCTATTTTATATTGCCCCTTTTATTTAGTTATCTAAAACTCTAGATAGTCTGGACTGGAAGTATTTTGGATTTTAGCTCCCTGCAAACAAAACCAAAAGATTACTTTCCTCTCTTTTATTGTCTTTGGGTCCCAAAATTCATATTCTTTGTACGGGGTTATTATCTTGCTAGAGCCAGAGCAGCTACAGCTGGGATATCACTCAAGTCAAACATATAGTATCTAAAAATTTTTAAAAAACACACTACCAAACAAAACTTGTTCATGTTTACAGCTTCAATATATTTCACTGAAAATTCTTTTGGCTTCATTTCTAGCATTGATCAAAACAGAAAAAGAAAAAACAAATCCAACCTGCAAGTAAATAGAGCTGTTCTCATATCTACTAACATAATATGTCATTCTAAATTACTTGATGTTCTACCATAAAGCTCTTTCATTATTAATCTCTATATTCTTGAGGTTTGCTCTTTTAGGATCAGAACAAGGATGCCTTTTCCCTGTTTGTATAGTGCCTGTAAAATAGTATAAATAGGGTTTGAGATATATGCTTATTTTGCCAAATCACTACAAAAACATAAATAAGAAATAAGTTAGGATTTGTGATTTCCTTATCAGTTTATGACACAGATTATCTTTGTTTTCCTAGGTAATTTTTTGGAACTTTTTTTTTTTTAAATGCTTAGATGGAAGACATAAAAGAGTACTTTAATACCAAAATAGCGTTGACCATAAAGCATTCTTCATTATTCACTTGTGTATTTCCGAGGGTCATATTTCATATAAAAATAATGCACTTGAAAATGGAATTAATTATGGCATCCAAAAATGTTGTAATTCATTGATGAATACTCCATACAATAGTTTTCTTGCTGCAATCATATCACGCTCTGGATTTTTTTACAAAAAAATAATACAGTATATAAGACAGTAAGTAAGGAATTAAGTATAATGTCCAATATTTGGAAAGACAACATCAGTGCTGATTATATAGCATGTTTACATACCACTTATAAAGCTAATACATCCTTACAACCAACCATTCTCCTTGTTGATATAAACCAATAGTAACATGCTGCATGGGCAGAACTTGCTGGAGTGGAAATTAGTGCCCTGGCAAGCTGATGAATGGTATAACACCAGCATGCTCCAGCACCACCTCTCTGAAACTTCTCCTCCAAAATTTGCCAGGTACCCTCTTTCAAAGGGAAAGGAGTCTTTTAGAGAATTCAATGCTAACTGTACCAACCCCTTTTGCCCACCTTCAATGTCATAGTTTCTCTGACAGCAATTGCTTTCAGACACTGGGAAGACTAGGAGTTTGTGGTAAGCAGTAGTATTCTGAAAAATGGGATATTTTTCAGTCAGTCCATAGCATTTGAAAGACACACCTTTAATGACATCACCATTGACTTATAAATTATGAAAAAGATGTTGTTTAATTGGAAAATACTGATTACAAACTGGGTTGATCATTATATAGATATATAAACTTGGGTAAAAGGCTGATCATTCAGCAAGGGCTTTGTCAGGCTCCACAGGGCAAAATAAATAAATGGTTCAGCTTGCATTAAAGCATCTTTTCTCACATCCTAGACAGCTATCTTTACTGGGCACAAGAAAAAAATGTTATTAATAAGTTCAGTTTAAACTCTTTAAAAATAGTAAAATCCAACTACATATTGCAATTTTTAATTTTTATAGGCAAAAACACCTTGGTTTAAGGAAACTTCCTTTTTCAACACCAGATTACAGAGATTTCTGCATTTCAAATACCTAAATTATGTGAAGCTATAAATATCTCCAGAACAGGGAACAGAAGTTGCTACATATCAAAACAAGCTAACAAATATTTGAGCTTGAGTTTAAGAAAACAATGAGAGATGCCTATGACTTCTTGTGCCTTTCTTGCACAATGTATTCTTATCCAGAAAGACTACTATACTTCAGAGGAGGGTCCAACACTTTTCCTACAATCCAACAGCAGCAGCAAGGAAACCAAGGGGAAGATGAGGTCTGCATGGATGAAGAGCACCCAGCAAGAAGGGAGCTTTTCCATGTCTTTAACAACAAGCATCTGGGGATGTAATTATGTTTTGTTTGACAGGCTAGACCCAAGCATGAGTTTTCTGAATAATAGTAGAAATTGGGTTTTTTTTACCAGATACGTTATATAATTTGCTGTAAAATCAAAGTGAAGTGCACAGAGAACAACTGAGGAAAGAGAGATTTTTAAAAGAAGGAGTTGTAAAGGTTAAGTAAAAGTTTAAAAAGTAAGCTTACTTCAGAGAGATGTGGGGAAAATTAGCATGGAAAGTTCAGAGAAAATATGCATGTGGGCAGGCAATTCAGAAAAGGACAAAGGCTATTTAAAGTACCCTGATTGCACTTTAGTGCACAGTAATGACAAGAAATTAAGGGTGGGTGCATTGCAACTACAGTGCTCATAATTAAAGGTTTCCAATGGTGTATCCAGGTTAGTTAGGAATGCAATAATTTGCCACAAGATATAGTTACAGAACCAGTACTGGAGTGTTCAGATGTGGTGTAAAGAAGACATTTAGAAGATTGAAGCAATTTCTGCGCTAATCACATAGGAGGTGAATTACAGGGGAGAGGAGGAGGGTCTTTCCATTTACATCAGCTCTGGATGTACAGATCAACATCTCAAAAGACCTCGACTGCTTTGTAGAATACAAACACTTCTATGTGAGATTTATTAATAAAAGAAAAGAAGCAACTGATATAAACGAACCCTATTGTCTTATTCAAAACTCTATGATACTATTGGAAAAAATCATGTTGCTTTAAGGAAACATTAGTCTTTGTCCAGAGTATTTAGATAAGGATGACAAGTATTCAGCATTTAGTTCATTTCATCCCATTCCCAAACAGACCAATTCACCACACAAAGACTTTTAAAGCAATTCTGGAAGGTGATGTCTCAAGAAAATTTGCTTTGCCATTGATAGGCTCCTAGAGTGATAAACTGTAAGACTTCCAAAAGCAATTTTTGATGAGCTGCAGCTGAGCTGGAGATATTTTCACTGGGATATGCTGCACCAATGGCGAATTGGCAGATTTGAATGTGAGTGCCAGATCTGCAACTAGTGTACTGGTGATCTTATAATAACTCATCAGCTAAATGCAGGTAATGCAAGTAAAATTTTATTTTACTCAGGCTAATACTCAGTGCAAGAGGAAATCTTACCTTAGTAAGGAGGGCACTAGAGATGCCATATTAAATACTTGGGTCTGCTTCCACAGTCTGCCACAGACTTCCCCTGGGACCTCAGGTGAGTCACTTCATCACTTCATTTCACAGCTGTAAAATGAAAATAATAATAATAATTAATAATAATAA
>NW_010286664.1:0-4400 GCF_000700745.2 Antrostomus carolinensis
ACCCCTTCCAGTGCTCCATTGAGGACCCCACCAAGCAGACCAAGTTCAAGGGCATGAAGAGCTACATCGCCTACAAGCTGGTGCCCAGCCACACCGGGCAGCAGGTGCACCGCCGCTACAAGCACTTCGACTGGCTCTACGGGCGCCTGGCCGAGAAGTTCCCCGTCATCTCTGTGCCCCACTTGCCGGAGAAGCAGGCCACCGGCCGCTTCGGGGAGGACTTCATCAAAAAAGGCCTGGCCTGGTGGATGGACCACATGTGCAGCCACCCCGTGCTGGCTCAGTGCGATGCCTTTCAGCATTTCCTCACCTGTCCCAGCACAGATGAGAAGGCCTGGAAACAAGGCAAGCGCAAGGCTGAGAAGGATGAGATGGTGGGTGCCAACTTTTTCCTGACCATCAGTGTCCCCACAGGCCCTGGGGCCAGCCTGGACTTGCAGGAGGTGGAAAGCCAGGTGGATGGCTTTAAAGCCTTCACGAAGAAGATGGACGAGAGCACCCTGCAGCTTAATCACACGGCCAACGAGTTTGCCCGCAAACAAGTCACTGGCTTCAAGAAGGAATACCAG
Source organism: Antrostomus carolinensis (assembly GCF_000700745.2). Classification (NCBI taxonomy): domain Eukaryota; kingdom Metazoa; phylum Chordata; class Aves; order Caprimulgiformes; family Caprimulgidae; genus Antrostomus; species Antrostomus carolinensis. The sequence continues at coordinate 570 of NW_010286664.1, forward strand.
AAGGTGGGGCACTCCTTCAAGTGCCTCAGTCAGGCTTTTGAGCTGGACCAGCAGGCTTTTTCGGCTGGCCTCAACCAAGCCATAGCCTTCACTGCAGAAGCCTACGATGCCATCGGGGACCTGTTTGCAGATCAGCCCCGACAGGACCTAGATCCTGTGATGGATTTGTTAGCGCTGTATCAGGGGCATCTGGCCAATTTTCCAGACATCATCCACGTCCAGAAAGGTAACACCCTTACATGTTTTCTGAAAGTATGAAGTTTTATGTTTCAGTAGTATGCACACAGATGTAGGGACCAGGGGCTAGATTTGCCCTGCCTGTGGCTTGCTGGTCTTTGGTTAAATCTTTCTGTGTTTACTCAGGTAAACTGTTGCTAAAAATACAAAAACACAGCAGTGGCAATTTTTGTTCTGTGCCAAAGGTCTAGACATAGTTGGGAATTTTAGTGGTCAGAGGTTGCTGTGTTTGGCTGTTGTGTGTCCCTGAAAGAAACCGCATCTGCCTATACTCCTGGTACATTAAAGATTAATGGATTTGTTTACAAACCCTGGAGATCAAGTGGTATGAAAACAACTATTACTCTTTTATGTGTATTAGCTATCTTATATCTCTGATCTAGTAGATAATAAATATGAGGTAATCTGAAGATACAGGTACTTCTTGGAGTGACCACCTTGTTTGAGGTGAGCATGGTGGTGTGTGCGTTTTGCAGTGTCAGACAGTCAGATGAAATGTTTTAAAGCCGCTGGGGTTTCTCAGTTCAACCGTGCATTAAACTCTCTTGGTGCCTTTGTAAGAGTGATGGTGTTCTTTGTTTGCCCTTATTATAATAAAAAAGATGTTGGTCACCTGTTATCTTTTCAGCATCTTTCTAGCTGAAACATACTTCTGATTGCTGTTTGTGTGGTGCTTTGTGATCCATCAAAGAGAAAGAAACTGCAAAAATGAAAGAATCATCTGCTGTCTAACTGGTGACACTTACTCAGATAAATAGAAGTTTGTAGAACTATATATGTGTAGATGATTTCTCTGCTGTGAAGTTAATTATATTAGTGTATTCTTCACCACTGTGAGAAGACTAGTCCTTCTCTCGTTCCTTTTGCTGTTACATTCCTTACTTGTAGTTTTCAGCTCAAAGATCAGGGCGTGTGGGGATTGGAGCTCTGAAAGAGACAGAGAAAACATCCCATATGCTCTGCAGAAATGGGTGTGTGTCAACAGTTACCTGAGACAATGCATGAGCTTTATTGAAGATTATTTTGGAGATTAATAATAAGTGGTGTTCTGCATCCCAAGAGGCAGAGCTTGAATTGTCAGTCATGGTAAATCAGTCTTTTGTGCTCTTACGTGACATTTCCAGGCTTTTTGCATCTGGAACAGTACCTTGAGTTTGACGATAAAAGGGTTGGAAGAGGGTTTTTTTTCAGTAGATCAAAAAGGCAGGGTTCCAGGAGAGGTATCCGTTATTGCTGCGAAAATCCGAGGAGACAGAGTTGGTACAAAGCACACAATTTGTTGCTACTGAAGAAAGTGAGCTTTTCATAAAAATTGCACGCATCAAAGTCAGATTCCCATTCTCCTGACGAACCTTGAAAATTGTTAGTGGAAACTTAAACAATCTTAATATTATTTTGAAGAGAAAAGAGAAGTGTGCAGTGTAACCTTTGAGGAATTGTTCTCCTAGCCCCAGTAACATTGTGTTCTGATAAAAACTTTCAAGTATTTTAGATTTGGAGAGGAGGGTGGCCTTGACAATGCCTCATGTTTGGGAGCAGAGCATTTTCAAGGGGGTTGACAATGAATAATATGATTATCTGTAAACTTCTGGAAAAAAAGTAAAGCGAAAGATTTTTTTGTTGTTGTTAGGTGGAAAAAAACAGTGGATTATATATACTGTTTAAATAATATATCCTGAAGTTTTAAGGTTACATAGAGTTCTTCCCTGTGGTATTTCTGGAGACAAGACTTTGAAGAGAGGATTGGGAATAAGAAGATACATGCTTGACTCAACCCTATTTCTTTTAGAGTTCTGTTTGAATATGTGCTTACTGGTTAGGTTTACCTGGCTAAACCCAGGAAAGTTCACCTAAATGAGCTTCCACTAGAGCAGGGCATGAGCATGGTGTATATGTAGAGTTGATCTGGTGCCACAGCATTGTGCTGGAGCTTGTTGGAGAAGCATACAGCCAGTCTGTATGTAGGTGTTAATGCGCCAGCGCTTCTGCACTAACACTGCTTTCAACACAGTATTATCTCTGGGTACGTACTTGCCATCAGAAAATGGCATGAGCTTGAGAGGTTGGTCTCTTGAGTGTCCATGCTGATGACAGGAACAGGGTTAGAACCAGGGTATGTGTTTACTGGTTTTGTTCCTATTAACAAACAGGTAAATTGGAGGAAAACCAAGGGGAAAATGTTTTTTACACGCAGTATGTTGCTGCTTTATTACTCTTAAGAGTTACTTGTAAAAAGGGATAACTTTTCAATTCCAGATTGTAAACTTCAGATGAAAATATGAACTGTTTGGTGTTATTAAGACATAAGAGCTTTCTTTTAAATTTACTGCCCAGGGTAGTTGCCAGTTTTGAGAATTATTATTGTCTGTATAGACTAAACAAATGTCTGTTGGTGATAATAGATCATCTGAAAAATAGAGTTGACTTGTCTTTCTTCGAGTGTTTTATTTTCTAGCATACAGTTTCTTTGTGTAGTAAAATGACACTAAAGTGCCCTTAGAAGTAGTAGAAACAGCAGTCTGTTTGATACATTGCTTAGATGGCCATGCCTTTAAAAGATGAACTCTAAAGTTAGGATTTTGTTCTCCTTTGTTTTCTATATAGTGCAAATACATTGTCCACTTGGGATAAAGATTAAAACCTTTTCTAGACTCCATTTCGATATTCCCCTAGACCTCAGAAGGACTGAAAAATAAAGGCAGGTGTGCCCAAAACATACCCATGTCTGTGAATAGAATATTCAACTGCATTGCCTGATTATGGATTTGCTCTACTGCAGATGCAGATAGTTGAACAGCTGCTGAATGTGATTTGGAAGTGTGTTTTGTGGTATGGACTGAGAAGTCTGTACTTCTGCAGAAAGAGCAGACAATCTATAAGTTAGAGGCAGAAATGTCGCTCAGTTTGGGCTTTGTCTTTTATCCTAGAATTATAAACCAAAGCCTTGTAAGCCCCCCTGTTGCTTCATCTGTGTATCAGAAGGAAAGTTTGTTAATCATTGTACTTTTAATTCCTCTGGGGTCCATCCAGGTCTTTCTGCCTCTTGGGCTGAGGACATCCTACATCATCTGAAGTGTGCTGAAAGGGATTGTCATTTTGGTCACTTATGAAAAAACACGTGAACCAATGGACTGTGGGAATATTTTCAAACTGTTTATTATCTTATTAATCGCATGAAGTTCCACAAGGCCAAGTGCTAGTTACTTGGGAGAAGAGACCGACACCCACCTCGCCACAGCCTCCTTTCAGGTAGTTGTAGACAGGGATAAGGTCTCCCCTTCAGCCTCCTCTTCTCCAGACTAAACAACCCCAGTTCCTTCAGCTGCTCCTCATAACACTTGTTCTCCAGCCCCTTCACCAGCTTCGTTGCCCTTCTCTGGACATGCTCCAGTGTCTCAATGTCCTTCTTGCAGTGAGGGGCCCAAAACTGAACACGGTACTCAAGGTGCAGCATCACCAATGCTGAGTACAGGGGAATGATCACTTCCCTGGTCCTGCTGGCCACACTATTTCTGATACAGGCCAGGATGCCATTGGTCTTCTTGGCCACCTAAGCACACTGCTGGCTCATGTTCAGTGGCTGTCGACCAGCAT
>NW_010286664.1:4429-5957 GCF_000700745.2 Antrostomus carolinensis
GGTTGTTGTGACCCCAACAAGGCCAAGTGCAGGACCCGGCACTTGGCCTTGTTGAACCTCATATGGTTGGTCAGAACTTCCAGCCAGCATAGTGTCATCTGCAAACCTACTCACGCAATCCTCTTGTCCAGGTCATTGATAAAGATGTTAAACAGAACTGGCCCCAACACTGACCCTTGGGAACGCCACTTGTGACCGGCCTCCATCTGGATTTAACTCCATTTACCACCAACTCTTTGGGCCCGGCCATCCAGCCAGTTTTTAACCCAGCAGAGAGTCTGGACAATGCCTGTCCAGGCCATTGGCAGACAGCTTTTCAAACCGATGCTGTGGGAAATGGTGTCAAAGGCTTTACTGAAGTCCAGGTGCACCACATCTACAGCCCTTCCCTCATCCACTGAGCACGTAACCTTGTCATAGAAGGAGATCAGGTTGGTCAGGCAAGACCTCCCTTTCATAAACCCATGCTGACTGGGCCTGACCACCAGGTTGGCCTGTGTGTGCTGTGTGATAGCACTCAGGATGATCTGCTCCATGACCTTCCCCAGCACCAAGGTCAGACTGAGAGGCCTGTAGTTCTCTGGATCCTCCTTCCAGCCCTTCTTGTAAATGGGTGTAACATTTGCCAGCCTCCAGTTAAGTGGAACCTCCTCAGTCAGCCAGGACTGCTGACAGATGGTGGAGAGGGGTTTGCCTCTTTCATCTTGACCACCCAGTTTTTAAGGAGTTTTCTGTGAGAGAAGGAGGAGTTCAAGTTCCTGCTCCAGAAGGATTTGAACTTTTCTGCGCCAGTTGAGGTTCAGCTTGCCAGTGCTTTGTGGGCGACCTTACTCAGTTTCATGTATGCTTCAGTACAGGTCTGAAGACTCATTGAATTGAGCCCTACAACAAAGAACACACCGAGCTGCAAACCCCACATTTCCATCTGGAAATGCTTGGTTTGAGAGCCCCACTCAGGCAGGCGCAGAGCATACGGGCCCCAAGGCATCCATCCCTTACAAATGACTTGCTGTTTTATAGGTTTTATTTGGAAAACTAAGCGATTAGGGGAAAACTGACACCTTGTAGGGGTAGATGATGGTAGAGTGGTGTCACGAGCATCTAAGCACCCAAATACTTGTATGAATCTAGCCCTCAGCCCCCCCATAGGTAATGCTTCTAAAGTGCTTGCATGAAAGTATTCCTGTGCATACCTGTGTTTTTCTGGAGTGGAAGATTCAAATATGTTAGACAGGTATACTTGTACTCCATTTTCTTTAGCCTCTGGCAAAACATTTGCAGAAGAGGAATATTAAGTTCAGTAAGCTCAAAAACTAAGCTGCACTCCTGTCATTCTTTCGAGGTCCCTTCCAATCCCTAATGTTCTGTGATTCTGTGATCTTTTGCAAAACTGGTGTATCTTTCAACAAATACTAAATTCAGTTGCTTTAATTTTGAGAAGAAAAGCAGCCTCCCATCTTGGTTTGTAATGGATAATGCCTTGTTTTCCGTGTTTTTAAGGTCTACTTGTGGAAATTCCCTAGGCATT
>NW_010286664.1:5990-29647 GCF_000700745.2 Antrostomus carolinensis
GCTAGAGCTTCACTCAACTGATGAGATCTTCTGACTTCAGTAATTTTCAACATAAATGCTCACTGCAGGCCCATGCAAGTTCAGGTTCAGAAAATTTAAGCAGATGTAAGAATTCGTGATAGTGTATGCTAGTACTGTAGCTCATGCTTGTCTGGCTGTCTTGGCTTTGTATTTGCAGAGTGAGAGTAAAGAAGTTACAGGTTTTCGGGTTTCTTTCTTTCAAATTTTGTTTGAGGAATTACTATAATTGGCCTTTTGTGATTCCTGAAAGTGGAAGAAATAACGACTAACTTGCTGTTTCATCTCTGCTTTCCAGATTTCTCTTAACATTATGATGTTAATGCTAGACTTAAACTTTTGGTTATGATTTTTGCAAGACAGATTTGAAAAGTGACCTAAATGTCTTCTAAGATGTAGGCAGTGATTCTGTGTCCTCTGCATGCCAAGATTTAAGAGAATTATTTAAAAAAACATCTGAATGACCTTTTGCTTCTTGATCACCATTTGTGGAAAGTAAAGTAAGATAAATGGTCTTATTTACCTGAAGCAAACTTAATTCTAGACATTGGCTTTAAAGAATGTGCTGGGTGTGTTTTTAGAATACCCTAAAAAACTATAGGTGAAAAAACGTTCTAGCTGGAAATGCATCAAAATTTCAAACATCAAAAAAACCCCAAATAACACCGAAACCTGGAACTCTGTAACATTTTCAGCATTTTATTTTTTTTTCAGGGGGAAGGAGGGGTACGTGTGTTCACGAATCAATTGGACTGATCAAAATTCACACCTAAAATTGTGTATCACAGTGTAAAAGTAGTACTTTTCTTTCTTGCTTACTTTCTAACCTCTTAATTTTGTTCTGCAGACATGGTTTTGCCATCCCTGTTTTTCCTTTTACCTGCCTTTTCTTTTCCTCCTCTGTCCCTCAGTTGCATACGCTTTGCATGTCGTTCAACTCAGGTAGCTACTGGCTAAGAGCTAGGCATGTAATCCTAGCCAGATGACCCTTGCAGCAGTAAAAAGAGACGGGTACCTACATTTCATCTGTTCCAGGACTTTGATGAGAAAGGATGGGTTGCTCTGGGATGACTTGTATTTTTTGCCCTTTCAGCCTCCCCATTGCTGTTACAGTCATGATGTAGCATTGTCTGCTTGCTACTGAATCACCCAATATTACCTCCCAGTACTTAAAGGTAACCTGAAGGAAACTGAGACTTCTAGGAGGCTAAAATGTGAAAGAAGAATCTTCATATTTAGAAACTGTATAAAATTATAGCTTCCTTGGTGTGTGTAAAATCAGAGGACAACAATAAACAAGACTAAAATGGAGTAATAGCCTTCTTTGAAGAAGACTAAACAGAAAGAGGAAAAGAAAGGACTTATGTGCCCTGTCTGCCTGAAAGATGTGCGGGTCTTTAATTTCAAGTATGGGGTTTGGTTTTTTTTTTTCCTTTTCCACTCCCCCCTTAGTCTCTTTTTACCGTAGCTTTTTAAGGGAGCAAGATTCATGCAGTCACGATACCTCTCTCTTTCCTGTTACCTTTTAGAATCATAGAATCATTTGGTTGGAAAAGACCTTTGAGATCATCTAGTCCAACCATACCTGTCCATCTGTTTTGAAACCTGCTAGCCTGATATCATACACATTTGATGACAGAGACATTTCATAGCTGATAAAATACCAGTGGTTTTGTTTTTTGTTTTTTTTTTAAAAAAAACAGCCAGTAGCAGGTAAGAGTACAACTGTTTGTCCTGTGGGAGGGACTGCACGCATTACTGCGGACCAGAAAGTCTACCCAGACTGTTTACTTAGTCCCAACAGGCTGGAGAGGTTTTGATCAGAGTTCACGACTAGTGGGTTTGACCTCAGGCAGTGCATTGTCACCTCATGTGCTCTTACAGGGACTTGCTCACCACAAGCAGTCTACTGGGGCAACCTTGTGGGCAGCTGGAGAGTAGCAGGACAGTGTAGATATTAGAGAATTAAAAATTATTTTCTAGAAAGAGGAAGTAATTTTATCTCAAAGACTAAGTAATACCTTTTCAGATTGAAGCTTATGAAGAATTGAGATGGTGAGATGTTTCTTTTGCAGATCAGAGAACTCCAGGTCTTGCTAAAAGGACTTCCATCCAAACAGGGAAGACAAGAATTGGTAGACTGAAAACATAAAGTAGCTCTCAGAGCTATTCCAAGTCTTTGTAAGCACATTATCAAAAACAAACAAGCAGGCTTATTTTTCTACTTTGCAAGTCACCTTTGAAACAAGGACATGTTGCAGCCTTCCAGCAGCTTTCCATGACTTGGTTGTTAGACTTTGTTTGAACAGTTGAAGTGCCAAGTTAATGTGTGCAGACTGTATAAACTCATCCACCTGGTACCTTACTTTTAAATTGCTCTATTCAAATAGTACAGAATTTGCAAATTCTAATTAAAAAAAAAAGAAATCCCATTTGGCTTAGCCCACAAAACATGAGGCTTCTGAGACTAGAGCAAACAAATAGCAAATGTTTTCTGCACAATCTTCCTTCCTTCCTAATCTTCCATGAAAATTTAAATAAAATTAAAAAAAAAAAAAAAAAGAAAACCAACAAACCCATAGTGAAAAGTGTGTTTTCAATTTTGGAGTGGAATCTAATTAAATCAGTGGCAAAATATACATTCAAACAATTAGTTCTTGTCAGTGACTTTGTGTTGTTACTGCAGCAGAGCAGGAAGAAGTGATGGTTTCAGCTTTTGTTTAGATAGGTACATATCATGGGTGCACAACTTAGGTAATCATGTTGAACTGAGCTATCCTTTTTAAGCCTACATGCAGTTCTTTCATAACAGTGTGAAAAACAGATTAATACTATGATTGGGAGTTTACATTGCCTTTTTTCTTTTTTTTTTTTTGTCCCATGGTAAAGAGCAGCTTGCTATTCTAGTTTTGTCAGGCTTACCATTTTGAATCTCTATATGCATGAATAGCTGTGCTGGCTAACTAGCAGTATACTGCAGAACAATTTTACCAAATATCACGATAATGAGACTACATTTTCAAGTTGCTTGCAGTTTTATGAAAGCCAAAACTTAAAGGGGCAGATCCCTTCCTCCTAAAAAGGCAGACAATCCTCTTCTGCCTTTATAAAACTGAAAAATTCTCTCTATATAATAATATGTAATGTATTAATATATTATATAAAGTTATATATTTACAATTTAAAATTAATTAACATAATATAGCAATATATAATGTATAGCATTTCTTTTATATAATATGAATATAGCATTAGATTATTATAGTGTTCACATGATTTGCTTTTGTATTATATAATATATTTTAATTTGTTACATTAATGATGGTTTACTTTGCATATTTTTCCTACGAGTCTGCTTCTTTTTGTCCTTACAGAGATACTGCAGCATTCAGATTTAGATCTGAGAGAGAGCATTTTAAGGGTACTAGGTAAAAAGTGGAGCAGCATCTGCATTTCATTTAGATCTTGACTCTTTTCATATTAATTTATGTTAAACTGTCTGTGTATGTTGTATTTACTTATCTTAGGACAGAAGTGAAGCTAAGCAGATGATGATGGACAAGCAAACACCATAAATTGTGTTCACTCTTTGCTTCCCTTCAGCCTTTACAGCGAGCAACACCCAAAAGCGGGGCTTTCATAGCACCTCAAAAAGAAGGGATGTATGAGTTGGTGGAACCTGCATTTATATTTGCTTCTCTCAATAATGGCATATGGATTATATATATGTATGCTGTGTTACCTGTCTTCTCCTGTCCACCTACATCCATGAATCTTAAGAAAATTTTGAAGAAGTTATCATTTGATAGCATGATCCTTACATCCATTTTGGCCATGACTTATATTCATCTTCTATAGATCCAGAGGAGACATTTCTGCTCATATGCAGTTAACCAGTTTTATTGAAAATAAATTTATATACCATGCATGCACAGCATCATTTCTGATTTAGGTTGTTGTCTTGAAGTCAATATTATGAACAGGGCGTTTACAAAAGCTTTTAGGAGTCTGTAACATCATTCTAGCAGAAAAGTGCCTCTTCTTAGTATCATAATTGGGAGAAACTAATAGACCAACTTAAATTCGGGAAAACCAGAGATTTATCTTAAAAGCTTGTTTGATGCCTGGTTTAGATGTAAGCTAGTAAGGAGTACTTAAAATCACTGAGAGGTTTCATCTTGCTACTTCTGCAAATTGCTTTCGCTTAAATTTTCAAGTGTGTCCACCCTGAAAAATGTGACGTACCGTCTTTCTAGTCACCAGCCTAGTTTAAGTTTCATTCCTTTCTGTGCCCCTAGTCTGCAGTGTCACCTGAAGCCATACCAAATAAAAACTCCTTAAGTAGTACATGTGAGTGCCAAAAAGTAAGACTGCCTTAGAATTGGGCAAAACCAGCATTACCTAGTGTTTGGCTCTCAGGCCATGGAGCAAAACACTACATTTGTGATAATGGACAGCAATATACACAATTCAGCTGGATATTAAGGTCAAATTATTCCTGACAGGCCCTGTTTCAGACATTGCTGTAGGTACCTGTAAAGTCAGAACTACTCATGAACATAGTTTAAACAAGGTTTAGTGGCTGAAGTAAGGCCGTTTGTTTGCTTAAAACACTGTTTGTGTACAATACATCTAAAGATACCTTAGTTTTAAAGTCACTGCATTCAAGATTTGAATGGAATACTTCCATCCAATTTTGCACAGTTTTTACATGTGATTACTGTGGGCTTTGTTTTGTTAATGGGGTTATGCAGGGCAGTAGGTGCAATAAACTGTTAATTCTGTAATGCTTCTTCCATTTATTTTGACATCTTGCACTCACCTCCTGTTATCAGCTGTTTCAAGGGCAAGCTATGGCTTGGTGCTTGCATACTACTGTGGTGTAGCATGGCCCAGCAAAACGCTCATGCTGGAGGTGCTGCACACCAAAGCTTGTGGATTCCTCTGGGGGACTCTGGAACTGAAATGCCAGTGTGGTAGTTTAAAAATTTTTCAGTAGCCTGAGCATTTTGGAGCCTCTGAACGTGCACAGGTACAATTACGTTACAGTCCTTGTAGCTCTGCAAAAATAAAGTGGCTGTGCTCTTCCTCTGAGTGTGTACACCAACTGGCAGATGTATGCACAGTGAGTGTAATCAGGCCTTAAATATTGCATTATTTAAAATTTAAAGAGATTAGTTAGCCATGTATAGTATCCATTAACCCTGGTAGTTCTTTAAAATTGGGTGACATTTGACACTGTGCATTCTAACACCATCGTTAATCAGTTATATATTAATTAAATCAATGTATGCATTAAAAACACCAGATGAGATTAAAGTTAATCAAGTTTCTGAAATCTCTAGCAAAGACTGTTTTATTTGTATGTGATCTCTAAGTTGTGTAGATTAGAAGGTGATCTTATTTTGAACTGAAGAATGCAGCTCTGGGTGACAGCTTTGAATGATCTTTGCAACAGGGTAACTGAAAGAACAAATAATTCTGTCTGACGTTAATAATCCTGCAGTCAGCCAGTGTTAACCTAGATGTTGGCAGAGCACTGTGATTGATGAGCCTAGATTTATAGGAAAGTATTATTTTATTCTGTGTTTTTTTTGAGCAATGGGCAGCAAAATAACAAAAAATAGACCTCACTCTTTTAAAACTATTTTTAGGCTGCAGATTCTAAAAGTGTTAGAGCCATTTTCATGTATCTATACAAAACCCCCTTGTAATACTAAAGTAATTGCAAATTGTTTTATTTTATTTTGATGTTTCTGACTTTCATTATGGAAAATAGAAGTTTGTTGAAGTAGTTTCACACCTTTTAGGAGAAGAATATAATCTTTGCATTAGAAAGGCTGTTTTTGAAAACTGTTGTGTTAGCACTTCTGGAAAGAACAAGTGACTTCATCATTTCACCTTTTATATTGGAGATCACTCGCTTTTTTCTGTTTAAAACTGTAAACCCAGATTTTGAAGTAGCAAGTCATTCCTACATTAGTTACTGTAGTGGTACTTTTTCCCTGTGACATTTCTTTTATACAGTTCAGTCCCAATTGGAGGAGCCTTCTGGTTTTAATTTCAGGCAAGTTCCCGTTATAGTGCTTTCCATTCTAAATCTTGGCCAGAAAATGTAAAGAATTTGCAGAATCTTAATGTAGGCTTCTTTTGTTAATCTGTGCTCAGAGTCTTTTTAGGCAAATAATCTGTAAATGTAGTGAAATCTCTATTCTGCTGGACATGATTTCATCATTTCACTTTGAAGTGAGAGAGGGAAGTTTGGGGGCTTTTTTCAGAGTAGGGTTTCATGTTATGTGTAATCTCCTGTGGTGTTTCTGCAACTTCCCTTGTGTTGGAGCTAATGATTGTGTAGCCCTGGGCTGAGATAGATCACGTAACTAAACCATTGATAAAACTAAGCCACCAGCCACCATCTCCCTCCCCTCCAGGCCAAATGCTGTTTTTTATTGGATTAGTCATTTGAGTCATCCTGGTAACAACATCTTTGCTAGATCTCGTGTGAGTGGGACAGCCATGTAGACAGACTTGTTCTGGCAGCCGTCTGCTGGATTAAAGATAATGTTGTTCCCTCCACAGTTGTTTCTTTCAGAAGGAGAGTAAATCAAAACTGTGCTGCCTGCACAGGACTTTGCCTTTTCAAATCTTTAAGCAAAGAGCTATAGTTAAATAACCTCAGCATTGGGTAAGGAAAAAGAAAACTTATTTCTAGTTACGTTTTCTGCTTTTGCATCCTTTGATAAAAGCAATATCATGAATATATTTTTTTCTCCCTTTCTTTTAGAGATGATGTCTCATATTAGAACAGTGTCTTATAATAAAAGTAAAGCAGAGGGAGTTGTTAGAGTAGTTCAAAGCTCTCAGTTCAATAGCATGCTTTGAAGGACACATCATGCCCACTGCTGGACCATTTAATATGATGGGCAGTTGAATGGCATGTAAATGTAAGTTGGTTTACTTTCTAGTAAGTAATGCACCAAAATTTATTTTGTAGCTTGCTGATAGTAGAATGGTTAAAAATTTTCCATTGCACAGGTCATTTTATTTTCACAAGATTTATGAGGTATAAGTGATGAGAGATTTTCTTTGTCAAACTTGCAAGTTTCTTTGTAGATCACAGTGTTTTCCAGCCCTAGCTGTGCTTTCCCATGAGGGAGCCATCTCTCAGAGGAGCCTTCAGACTTTGACATGAGGTCTTGCTGTCACACCGAAGCCACTGATGTCAAGGCTAGAACGATCACCCTCCTTGGGTTTTTTCCACTCTACCATTTTTATGGCTGTTGTCCTTTTCAGCATCATTTACAAATAGGATCTACAAATAGTATAAGTACAGGTTTGTGGTTGAATACGTGGTGGCCAGGTGCCCCATTTCCATCTCTCAGAATGGTTACTGCTTCTCACCTGCAGCATGACCAGCAGCCCCGGCATTGTGCCAGCCTGTGTTTGCCTCCCTCCTGGCAGTGCCTGAGCCAACAGAGAAAGGCAAAGGGCCATCATGTGGGGAGGAACACATACGGTTGAGCTGACACCCAGCTCGCTGCTTCACTCTCCCTCCCTCTCCCAGCTCACTAAAAATATATTTCAGAAAATAACATTCTTTGTAGCCTGTCAAGGGGAACCACAGGACTAACTTTTTTGTCTCCCTTGTCTTCTTTCAGTCCCTTTACAGTTGTTTTGCAATATTAACTCAAGGTATGAAGTACAGTAGCAAGAACATGGATGTTTGCTGAAAGAAAGAGAGTTGTACTAATCATAACAGACAGACATGTAAACTGTTATCTCTCTACTAGTGAAAGAAATCTATTTGCTATGTTTTAGCATAATTCATCACTGAAGTGAAATAAATATTTTAATAACTGCAGTGATAAAGGCAGTTTTTAAGTTTAGGATTTTGGAGAGAGATACTGAAGGCATTGATATATGGGTGACATAATGGATGATACACGTGCCTGAGAGCAACTGTGAATTGTAGACCTCTTACTTTGACAGATACCACTGCTTCAAGTGCTGTGTTTCAGCAGTGTTGAGCCGATGCTTCCTTGTGTTTCATCCCATATGCAGTATTGCTGTATACAGTTAAATTATTTCTGCTACAGCAGTGATTTTTCAGAAATAGTGATATCATTGTGAACAGTATTAGTAATTACCACTTATGTTTTTTAAGAATCGAGCAAGCCCCACCATGAAACAGATGTCCAGTGTAGTAATCACTGGGCAAATACAGAGCAAAAAGGGCTCCTGCCCCGAAGGATTGCCTTCCTTTAGGCTTGTCTTTATTGGGATTAGTAGCTTCAGACACAGCTGACATTTCACTGCTGTGTGCAGCACTGGAAAACTGATGTTCAGATACTTTGAGAAGAGGTGGAGATGGGGCAGTGGGAAGGATGTGCACCCTTAGCAGTTAATGCTCTTCTTCAGCTTCCGATCGCCTGTGCCAGCAGGTGCAGGGCATACCTGGCTTCAAGTGAGACAAAGGAGCTGAGTGAAGAGCAGTCTTGATTGCAGTCTTTGGGAGCTGAGCCCCAAAACTTTTCCATTCTGATCATGTTGCAGGCTGCAACTTGGACTTGTGTCACGTACACTAAGTGTGAAGAACCAGTGTAGGGCTGGCTGCTGGCAGGCTGATCATACTGTGCAGTTGGAGAGCTTGGAGACACCTATGCATCCGCATGGTTTTACATGTATATACACATACTTACAGTGTGGAGGGAGAGTAAGTATGACTTCATGTATGGATTCAAACCTACCCTTAGTTGACTCTTCACACAACCTCCTAGCATTTATTAGTGTAATAAAACTGCAGGTGATGTGAAAATATATTGTTTGACCCACACCTAAGGACTCTCAGGTTCACAATTTTTTTTTTTTTAAATTTAATTTTCCTGAATGTATTTGACTTCCTGCCTCATTGCAACCTCTGTTTGGATGGGCAGCTTACTAACTCAACACACTTCTTTTTTTTCCTCATAATTCCTCAGCACCCATTTAAGTTGCTGTTTGCATTGTGTGTTTTACAGCTTGGAAGTATTTATTTCTAGCAGGAATTTTACATCTTCTCTTTCTTCTTGGTTACTAGCACATTACTATAAATGTTCCTTGTTAAACAAGTTTATATTATCTTGTGTTGTCCAATCTCATACTTCAAAACAAGTACTGAAACCTGCAAGTCTCTCTTAAGCCCTTAGCAGCATTCAGTGAGCACCACTGTCTGTTTAACATCGGGCTTTGGACAATGAAAAACAGGATTCACATCTGCTTTTACCCACCTTTAAGAACAGAAATAAATGTCACACAGCTTTTTGCATCATCTTTAATCCAGGCCCTCTTTACTATTTGAAAACTAGTCCTGTTCACTGGAACATGACTTCCTGACAAGATTCCTTTCATTGGACCAGAAGCTTTAAATGCATGGGCAAGACTTGAAGAGCAGGAGCTAAAATAAACCAAATAATTTATTTTTATGTATTCCATCCCTCTGAGAACAGTTCATTGGTGGATATTTATCCCAGATGTGTATTCAGCAGGTTTCCTTGAGCTAATATGCATTAGGTGGTAGCTCCTTCTGTTTCTTTTCCCTAAAATGTATGTTAGCCTTTTCTAGGGCTGCCACAATTCTGCTTTTGTTTTTTAAAATGTATCTTGCTTTTTTGGATTGCCCAAACCAATACTAGATATTCACATAATAAAATCCGGAAGCCAGGAGATGTTTCTGCAGGGGTATGTAGGCCAGAGGGGGTTGCTCAGCCTCAGCAGCCTGCAAGGGCAGCAGTGGGAGCAGGGAAGTGCTGGGTTAGTTGCTGAGGGTGACGGATAGATTAGTGAGGATGGAGGTGAGGGAGTTCATGGTGGACAGCCTGGAGGTGAAGGGAGTTCATGGTGGACAGCCTGGGGTGAGATGGGTTAGATGTTGTGGGCTGGGAGACATTAGAGGTTACCGTGGGACCTGTCTCTTACTTGGGCATCTCTGAGTGACCCTTGCTTTCAAGGAGGGATGCACACAAGGGACTGCTCTCTGCTCCCCGGTTCCCTCATCCTGTCCTTCTCCCCACTTTCACCATTAGAAGCCTGCGTGGATCATTGCACCCTCAACATCAACGGATGTCTGCGCTGGCTCAGAGTTCTGCTCATGTAGATTCAAATACAAGGGCTGTAGGCTACGGAGGAGTGTTTGGAAAAAACTTGAGATAAAATGTGTTATGTCATTGTTAGTAAAGCTGCTTGCAAAGCCATGTAAATCAACAACACCTTTTTCTAAGATTTACTGAACTAAGTCTTGCAAACTTCAATAGGTGCTGAACAAATTAAAAATGACACTTTAGAGCAAATGATAATTTGCTTCTTAAAGTAAAGCACATGGGTGTTATTCCTGTGTATTTGGGGAAGGTTCTTTGATTATAGTAAAGTAAGCTAAATTTTTCCCTCTATTAAAGTTATTTTAAGATTAATTATTTCACTAATAATTAAATACTTAATTTATAGACACTTCAAAAAACCAAGCAAGTTTGTACTTAAGTCCATGTATAAGTTATTGTCATACATTGCTGACCACTGGTTGTAGCCTGCCTGGGTTTTAAATGAAATTCCACTGTAGGACCAGTATGAATCCATATGTAAGAGAGTAGTATTAATGATTACAAGTTTTCCCCTCTGATTCCTTTGCCTTATTGTAAATCTTTCTCTTTTTTTAATGTCAGAAATTGCATAATGCATAATATGTCTAACCTGGAGGGGCTTGGTGTTTGGTCATGTCGGGTTTTTATTTATGTAAAACAATTTGAAGACTGGTGATGCTGTAAATTTCAGTATTTTACTTCCAGTTTGATCATTCTAGAAATACCTAAAGCCATTTCCCACATCACAACTGAAGAGCTGTCATATTTATTTAACCAGCTACATCTGGCTTCCAGTAAATCCCAAATTTCAGTTTTTCACAGCTGTGTATGGATTCCCGCCATGCCCACACAATACAGAGGAAATTTTTGCAAAGCCTGGTTTTGTTTGTTGAAAGAAGTGTCATTTTTTGCAGAAGAGAGGATTAAATATTTTTTAGATCATGCCCTACCTCACAGATTCCTCACCCCTCTAGAGGAGAAAATACAGATCTTCTGGCACGGTCCCACTGCTGGCAGCACTGCATGTGGAAAAGGTTTTTTTAGTGGTGTTTTTTTGAGCCAGGCTGGAGATGATGAGGTCAATTGCTGTAGCAGCCAGTGCCAAGCTTTTAGCCACCAGGCCAGCAGACCATGGGGACCAGGAAAGTGTGGAGCCAGGCCCTCCCACCACCTCACAGCCCCCGGGGAGAGCGGTTGCCCTTGCCCCTGAGCAGCATTTTGGTGCACCAGGTTCAGACTGTGACCTCCGCCACTCGAATACCAGCATCCTTGGCCATGCAGCCTGTGCTTGCCTTGTTAATAACCTCCCTGCCCCAGTTTAAAAAAGAAAAGGGGAATCTTTTGTACGGTTTTTCTGCAAGCGTGTCACACCGGAGGGGAATTTCTTATGTTCACAACTAGAGAGCCCATGCTAGGGCTGCAGGCAGGAGGTGCCATGTACAGCACAGTCTAAATGCAAATTAAGCAGAAAAATACTATTATAAGAGTAGAGGATTACTGATAACAGCATAAATATTTTCTGAATATATGCAATTAATAAGACCCTCTCCAAGAGCTAACGAGTTGTTGTTAGAAGGTGAATGGAGAAAAGTCAGGCATGCTTCTCTGATTTTAGGAATTCTGGATTTTATTTATAATATGAGACACAACCCCCATTTCATTTAAAAAATGCAATAAACTTTTTTTCCCCAAGTCTGCCAAATCATCTGATATTTTAACTTGCTTCTGGTCAGTGTACCCTGACACTCCATTCTACCTGGCTGGTGAGAGTTAGAGATGGGCAGGGGATGAGCCGCAGCAGGCAGGGGAATGTGAGGAGCGCCTGAAGGAAACGCAGCGAGCAGCAGCCGTGCTCCCCTGCTGCCTCCCAACCCGCTGTGCGTGCGGCAAACCCAGACACCTCCATGCACAAGCTCATGCTCCAGATCCGAATTGCAGAGATGTGTCGAGGCGCTGGGGGGAGGCGCCTTCAAAATGGCATGTTAGGCAGGCACAGGAAGGAAGGGGTGGAAAATAGTATTACTGCTGATGAACTGCATTTTTACTGCTTAATGGTGTTTACTACGTGTGTGGATTCAGGCTGATGGGAAGGCAAACCTGTTCCCTGAGCAGAATGATTGGAGGCTGTCCCCCTGGAAGATATAGGCAGAGAGGTTTCTCTGTTAGCTTGCTGGCTAGTCTCACTGTAGGGAGTACAGAAAAGCATTTCTTTAAGTATAAAGGGAGTCCTGTCAGTGAACTGCAGGCACATGTACAATAAGAAGTGTAATCTGAAAGGAAAGAGTTAGTTAAGACATTACAAATACTTGAGGGAACAAGTAGTTTAAGCGTGACCATAAAGTATGTGAAAAACGTCCTGTCACTAACATCTTGTGAGAAGATAGAAGCTGTGTTGGAGTGGTTGGTTTTACTTATATGAATAAAATATGTATGTAATATTTAAGGCAAAGAAATTGCTCTGTGGAAAATTGAGTACAAGAAAATTCATATCTTAAGACGTATCTTGGTAATCTGTCACTACATGAGTCTGCTTTGAGTAGGTCTGTTTTAGGTGATAATTGAGTTCTGTAGGATGTGTTTCCTTTAATTAGCTATTTGCAGGAGGAGCAGGAGGAGTGTCAGTTCTTTTTCTCTGTTTTTCTTCCAGCTCTTACAAGACTGTATTAGGTCTTACATGCACGACTGCAACTTTGAAATAAACTTTTATATTCTCTAGTACTCAATAATTAATTTGGGACTATCTGTAGTATAAGAGCAGAACGGTGTATTGGCAAGATTCTGCTTGCGGTGTATTCAGCTTTCCTTTTGACATTTCACAGATTGGGAGGATGTTTCACAAAGTCCAATTTCTTAATAGGTTATTTTTCTGGTGTTTATGTAGGCTTAAGTTGAGCTGACTAGTTTTCTAGTGTTTTCATTTTTTCCCACTACCGGTGTATTTATCAGTTATTCTCTGAAGGACACTATATGATTTTTAAGATTGTGAAGTAGGCATGTTTTACTAACTTTTTCAAGGCAGAAAAAGTTCTTTTTTTAAAATGAGATTCACTCTTCTGTGATTTTTTTAATTTGAAAAAGCTTTGTTTTATTCCTTTTCGGTCATATTCACAGTTCAACTCTTTTGTTTTTTTTTTACACAGGAGCCCTTACCAAAGTAAAGGAGAGTAAGCGGCACGTGGAAGAGGGGAAAATGGAGCTCCAAAAAGCTGAGGGCATTCAAGAACGCTGTAACATTATTTCTTTTGCAACCCTAGCAGAAATTAATCATTTCCACAAAATTCGTGTGAGGGACTTTAAATCACAGATGCAGCATTTCTTGCAACAGCAAATACTCTTTTTTCAAAAAGTGACACAAAAACTAGAAGAAGCTCTTCACAAGTATGACAGTGTTTAATCTTTGAACTTCGATTTGCGGACTTCCCTCATCATGAACGTGACCCAGGCGGCAGAGCCAATGCTGCTGCTGCTGAAGAACTGTTGCCAGTGGTAGACAGTGGTACAAGGATGGTTTTGTGTTCACCTGGAACGCCGGGTTAATCTCCGATTATGTAGAAAGGAAACAGTTATAGGGCTATGTAGTAGAAAACAGTACCACACATTGTAACTAAGTTATACTCTGTATGCCTACACTACCATTGTAACTTTTTTGAAATAATAAGTATACTATTTGCCTTATTGCTTTTTGAAATATGGTATTTTAGTGCATACTTTGTAGACCTCAAAACCCTTTGGGTCTTTAAGGAAGCTGACTAGATAAAAGCGTGCTTCAGATGCCTTTTTACTTTCCTAGATTTGGATTTCCTAAATTCAAACAATTCTCTGTTTACAGACTCCTACTAGAGCAGCTATGTAATTCTGTGCCTTTAGACTCTATTTTTCCTTTTCTAGTAAGTCACATTTTTATGATTGATTGAATGAAGCGTTGATGCCTATGACAGGAACTGATTATGAAACCTCACGTTGACTGGAAAAATATTAGCTGCCAGCCAGTTTGCACAGCAAGGACTGTCTTATGACAAATGTTGGCTCAAAAAGGAGAACTTAAATCTATTCACACTTTCTCTGAAAATGGAGACTACTTGTTAGTAACTTGTTACATGTACACTAGGATGTTGAGCACATAACAGAAACACACCATTTAATTACCTTTCCAAAACGAGTAATACAGTGAGGGTTGGTTGGTTTTGTTTTTTTTTTTTTTTGGTATACAGCATTACTGTAAGTGGAAATTTGAAGAGCTAGCCTCATAAAAAATGATGTATATCAAGGGGATATGAATGCAAGCTATGTAGCTGGAATATTTTTTTAAGTTTGAAATGATCTACTCATTGTTCAGTTGCTGATTCAGTTTAACTTCAGACTTGCATATACTTTGACAGTTATCTGAGTTGAAGCTCCACTGTGATTCGTTAGTTTACTAAGTTACAAATTTTCAGGGATGTTCAGTAGTATAAATGATCTGAAATAAGTCTTGGCTGAACTACCTTGGAAACAGGTGACATTTTTATGTTTGTAACACACAAGAATTAACAATTGTCTTAATTTTTGTATAAATATTTTTGACAGGGTGCATTTATATATATGTAAACACTATCTTTTAAAGAGGCTTCTGGCTTATTTCCTTTGAGTTAAGTCCAAAGTCTTGTGTTTCTTACCTATTGTTTTCCTTCTTACAGGTCAGTATGAAAGAGGGTTTTTATTTATCCTGGTTTTTTTCTCCTAAGCAAAAATAACAAAAACTTCCAAGGAAGCAAAATGTTTACTTTTTTGTTTTTAATTAAATTAATCAAAGATCGCTTAAACAAATGAAAGCCTGGAAAAGGAAGTTAAGCAACAGTTATGTTTAAGTACAAATCATTCCTCACCTATGCAGCAAAAATGTGCAGTTCTTTTGCTCCGTCATGTGAGTTTCTGTAGCCTAACCACACACCTCTGTTTTAGAGGAATAAATGTAAGAATGTACTTTTGGTTTTAAGATTCATCCCCAAATGCTTGGAAATTGCTATTTTGTGCAAATTGTGTTTGGCAGTGTTTCTAGTTCTACCCAAAGAAATAAAATACAGAATAATGAATATGAAAAAAAAACAAGCCAAACAATATTTGCAAAAGAAGGGACAATCAGTGAGGAAAGACTCCATTTCCAGGCTATTAAAAGAGTGCTGCAAACAACAAGGTTGACCATAAAATAAGGACCATAGTCATAGGGCTGACTTGCTCTTTATCTTCCTCATGGTGTCCTGATCTACATTCAGAACTCACCACTTACCCTAACAGCTGTTCCCAGCAGTGCTCCAGCTTCCCTTATGTCACATAATTATGTGAGGTAGTGACAAGGTTTGAGCTGAGCTCCCTGGCTTATGTTTACTTAAGCCAGATACTGTTCTGTTAAATGTCTTTGCAGTAATTAGATTGAACTACAATCAAATTAATTCTATGTGGAGGTAGTAAGACCTGTTCAGAAATTGATCTTGGTCCCATTGAAGTATTCTAGGAGGTTAGTATTAATGACATGTAGATGTCCGGGAGAAAATTAAGCTGTGATATGTATACATACAACATTATCAGACAGGTACAGTTTCCCAAATAAACTGTCATGGCCTTGACTTTGCTTTCTCATTTGTGAATTTTTGTGGCAGGGGAAAGTGGGGTTGCTAATTGGTTAAACTTGATGTGCCAAAAAAGCTGGACTACAATCCTGGGTCTGAATTGTTGCGGAGTTCAGAAAGGTTGAGATCTGCATCCATATTAGCATCTTCCTTTTTCCCTCACTCATTATAGGGTTGGAGTTAAACTGATGTAGGGAGCCTGGACTCCATTAATGATTACTGCACTATGTGAGAAATACAGTTTTAATTTTATTTGGAACGAGTGTGACATTGGGTGCTCATGACTGACAGGCTACTGGATGGCATGGTCTGAGATTGGTAAAGTGAATGTATATTGTGTGGGACTTTGGAAGCATCAAGGGAAATCTAACAGAATCCTTTTAAATAAATAAATGTGGAGGAAAGCAAATTAGCTCTATAGCGTAATGTTAAATGCCTTTGTTTTACTCCATTCCTGTAATCTGTTTTGGTTGCATCACAATTTTTGCATTGACAGGTAGTAAGTATCTGGTATACTTGTTGGGGTTTGGCGAGGTTGAATTGAAAGCTGCAGGAAGATGCATTGATTTCTGTTAAAGTGCTGAATCCAATTAAAACTGTGGAATGACCCTATCAGGGGATATACCTACTTAGAATCACCAGCAAGTGGAGTGTGAATAATGTTTCTATTCAAATTGTAGGGTTTATATTTAGAAATTAACAGTGCCAGTTTCAGTTTCTTGGGCAGTTTCTGGTCTAGTTGTGAACACCGGAGCAATGTTGCAGAACATCACTTGCAAAATAAGTGCCAGAGTCCTCCAGTGCCATCCTGGCAGGGCTCTGACACGTTCTGTGGCTTTTGTTTTGCTTCGCTCAGAGAAATGTTGCAGGCAAGAAGACTACCCTAGTTGCCAAGTCAAAGAAATCGAGGACCATGCTGCCGACTTAATTGCCTTGTCGAGTCTGTGCCAGTTTTTATCTATCATGGATAGATTTCACTTCATCCAATTATAAGAAAAATAGGAAGGGTTTTTCAGAGCTCGGTAAGTGCGGGGAATGTAAGCAAACATCTTGTTTTCTTGCATCCTTGTTCAGGATTTATGAATCAAGCTGTATCAGAGGGGAAGTCCCTGCTGTCAGAGCGTTGTACCAGTTCCGTGTTGTGTCTGTGTCTAGCTTCAGTGTAGAAACACAGTCTGTACACTAGATTCATGCAAACAAGACTGAATGTGCTAATGAAGTATTGCTAGACAGTAAGGACAGTATGTCTACTCAAGCTCAATTACCTTCTTCAGCAGAGTCTTTAATTTCAGAAATTTAGCATATGCATTTTTCTTTTTTTTTTCTTTTTTTTTTTTCTTTTCGCCTTCCCACTGTCTCCCTGGGACTCATTTGTGAAGAAGCACAGGCTCTCGGACAGCTTGAGCTGTTCCATAAGCAACATCCATTCACAAGCTGTGTGACAAAACGCAGCTGGATCTCTGCTTTGATTAAGGTAAACAATGTGTCAGGGTGCCTTTAAGCTGAATTTTGAGGGGCATGAAAGTCAGATGGAAAATTGAAGTTGTGATAATACACATTAAACCCTGAATACAAACGTGGCTGATGCATCACCCTGCAGCGGTGGGCAGCTGGAGCTGTTACTCTGTTCTGCCTGTCCTTTCCTCCAGGTGGTGGTAAGCAATGACACTTCGAACAGGTAATTCTCCATGCTTAGCTGTCCGTACCCCTGCAGCACATGCAGTGATGAAGCGTGGGTGCTGTAGTTCAAGAACCCATTGCTCACGCTTTGAACCATAGTTAATTAAGGAGTGTGTTTGGCCAAAAGCGCTGAGCAATATGCATCCCCATACCTGGGGGTGGGGAGGAAAGAAATTTAACTGCTAACAGTAGTAACCAGATAAAGGGCAGACTCTGCACCTTGGAGCTAGGGTTGCATAGTGTATCAATGTGGTGAGAAAAGCCTGTCTGGAACTCAGGGCAGGAGGACGGAAAGGAAGGAGCAATTGTCTGTTTCCTCACAGTCCAAGCTAGTCTGGGGAGATGTGTGTTGACAGCCAGAGAAGGAAGCTGAAGGATACTGCAAGTTTCCCTCTGGACCACTCTGAGATCATGAGTGCCCATCCAAAGGATGAAGTATCTCACAGAAGGCAGTTGTGGCTGCTTTATCTTTAAAATCCATTATTGCTTGGTGTAAAATGCAGGAGCAGCCCTGGGAGGAGGAATCTCTGGCAGTAAATGTGCAAAGCTTCAAGGACATCTCATAACCTCCCTTGGCATTCTTCTGTACTTGGACACAAGGGAAGGAGGAGCCCTCACAGTGATCACAGCCTCTTGCTCCTGGGATATATGTACCTGAACCTCTGAGGCTGAAGGAGCTGAGATTCATTCCATGTGGGTGAAGCTGCTTTGCTGCTAGGCAGTGTAGCATGCAGGAGGCAGTGGCGGTTCCACCAGCATCTGTCAGGGTTGAGCTTTACCCTGTTCTTCAAGAGGACACACTGACCATGCCTACCTACCAAGGAGAACTCTGGGCTGTATCCCTAGGTTATATAAATGTTCATCTGAAGCTGCATGGGAAGGATGTAGTCTCTCAAGGCTGTGCTGCCCATGACCCCAGTGCTCTTTCCTTCACTGTCTGCTTCTAGGTGTCCTTTGGCTTGTCTGTCTGGGAACTGTGTATGCAAACTGTGCAGAAAGCCAAGTCACCTGACACAAATGTCCCACCTGTGAGCCAGGCACCTTAAACCTAAACCTTAGGCTTACAGGATCTTACATTCCTTATAGGCTCTAGCCTTAAACAGTTGTCTACTTGGAGAGTCAGGAAAATTTGTCCAAATTAGATTTAAAGTAGATTAGTTAAACCATGTTAAAGCCTTGTATTCATGTACTCATTCAGAATTAATGTTATTTCCATTTAGCTTAATTTACCCAGCTAATGAATTAAAGCTTATCAAATTAATTTTACTTTAATTCTGAACAAGAATACCCAGTGTTCGCATAGGGAGTTACACAGCTCTAATAACCTAAATTCCTGTACCTAAATGACACATGAAAACTAGTCTGAAAATTCCTGCACAGAAAAGCCCCCAAATAGTTTGCTATATGCTCTGGGATTTACACAAAACTGAACACCTTTTCTCACTCCTAACATCTTTTATAAACTGGAATTAGAGGCTAACATTGCTCTAGTCTAAGTCACACTCCCAACAGGAGCTGTAGCTGCGTATCTACAAGAATCCCAAAACCAGAAAAGACGGGGGAGAATAAAATGTAGCTGCCACTCAGTACATGCTCTTCAAGCCATCATGGTCCTCAGCATTGCTGTGAATACTCTACCTCATGTGCGAGGCATGACGTGGGTTCTGCCCTTCCCACCAAACATGCCATAAGAACCCTCCACTGAACCACATTCCCACAGAGCTGTCACCAGCCACACTGCCTGGAGGAGGAACAAGCCTGACAAAGAAAAACAGGCAAAAATGACTGGTAGAATTAAATTGGCATGTAGGGTCTGTGATGTGTAGCAACTGGCAAAGTTAGTTGTGTGGTTTTGGGTAGAGGTGTCTCAACTTTTTCCTTATTATTGGTGCGCCAGTCATGTTCTATCTGAAGCAACTCTATTTTTGTATTAATTTACCATACATATATGTTTTTCCTACATTCTCTTTTTACTCCAGTTTGGCAGGCTATGTTCTTAAAACTTGCATTAAACAGTCATACAACCCTTTTTCAAGATTTTACCTGTCAGATGCTTTTTTGTCTCTTCTGAATAACTGTCACTGAGATATTGTTTCACTGGTGAATTTGAACTCTTTTTTGGCTCATTTTTAATTCTTGCTCAAAGGTTTGCGATTTGAAAGTAGTCTGACAACGAGCAGAACTTAATGTCTATCAGTAAGAAGGAAGATAACCTGGTTAATTTTTTTTTTCCCCTATCTCAGAGTCCTGATGAACACCAGAGTAGAGGTGTGTCCCAGAGTGCAGTGAAGCCAACACACAGGCTGCTGCAGAACGAGAATGTTTGGGACTACATTCAAGGAGCCACTTAGACACCTAATTCCAAAATTATGTACTTACAATACCTTCATCAGCCACTGCTCAATCCTGGAAGCACTAGTTCCTTAACCACCTACCCTTTCAGGTTTAAGTTCTTGGGGCTGTTTCAGGTGCACTTTGCACCTCCCTCAAGGTTATTACTTAAGTAATAAGTTGTATGGTCAAGCAGCTCATTGCTTAACTTGCATCTAAAAGTCACCAGCACAGATTAACTGGGTGTTTCTCTGGCTGAGCTTCTTAGAGTTGTGATGGTTTTGCTAGAGGTCATCTAAAGGAAAGCAAGGTCTAGTTTAAAAAGCACTTAAGTACCTGCAAAATGAGCTCTCACACACCTTTTTTTTAAGCATTGGTGCCCAGAAACTGAAACCCTAAATTGGGTTCAATTTCCTATGATTGACCTTGCAGACTTTCTGCTGGGAGGAGACTTCATGGCTCCATAGATAAATCCCAAGACCCACGTGCCAAGAGTGAGACCTGGGACCTATCAACTGAGCCCAGGAAGAGCTTCTCTCTAGGAAATTTGAAATACGAGGTGCATTTGAACTCATGTTCAGCTAGAAAAGACAGTTATTTGTTTTGCTTTTAACTGTCTTTGAATTGAAGACAGAAATAACATGAAAAAAAATTAGTAGATGCCGAGACTTCTTTCTTTGCAGGAAGTGACCCAATCAACAGGGAGAACATAAATGATGACGTGTCAGCGTGTGTGAGCTGCACAGACCCTGGGGGAGCCCATCCTGCTTCATAGAGTCCAGGTGGATTTAAAGAGGGTCTGGGAACTTGCAGGCTGAAGGGAGGCTGGTTTTACATGTTGTTGAGGTTGAGTAGCCACTCAGTATAAAGAAGTTTGAAACACATTTTCAGGCTACCCACCTTGTCTGCCCAAGTTGTGTTTTGTTTCTAACCATAGGCATCACAGGGAGTTGCTGAGGGAAGAAATACCTCATTGGTTTTTAGGTCCCTTCTTGGTCCTGAATAATTCTGTGTGATGGCTGAAATGAACCTCAAGCATCACCAGTGGGGTGTCCAAGGCCACTGCATGAAGATGCAGAGATGGACAGGGCATGCCCAGACCACTGTGGCACAATGCAGACTTCTGCAGTGGCCAACGGACCACATTTCTTTGGAGACTGGTTTTTCACAGGTGCTTGTTTTCAGCATGCATTTATTATAATTATAATAGATCAGCATTCACATCAGCATTTATTAGAAATGCCAAAATTATTTTAGTATCAGACTTATTATCAAGTGATTATTAGAACTGCCAAGGACAGTGTAATAGCAACAAAACACCTAATATCTCACATATGAAAAGGGGTGACTGCATTGTGCTGGCCCAGACAATAAGTACTTTTGAAACTGATGACCAAAGTTTCAAGTGTTTATGAAAGGGAATTTCCCTTAGAGAGAAGGTTTCCAGTCTGCCTGCGGGGTAGTTTATGTGTTTGAAATGTTCTTACTGAAGAAACAAATTCATATGCACTATGTGTCTGCTTGGTCACAAATAAGGAAGAGCAAGCGATGGGCATACAGCAGAATATGAGGAGCTGTTCTTCAGAGAGTGTTTCTTCTGCTGCCACCACTCATTGGGGTGGAAATTAAATTTATAGGCTGAACAAATCTATAGGGCATTAGATGGTTTATTGAGCAGCAGGTCACAACCATTAGGAAATGAGACTGAATTATGGTAAAACACAGACTGTAACAACAGTCTGCTTTCTCACTGTCTTCTAGATGTGTATTTTTTAAGACAGTAAAGGGTGAATAATCAGCATGTTTTGAATTGGACCCTACCTCTGTGTCAGTGTCGTGTTGATGTGGGTGTCTCTGAGCAACTTGCTAAATCTTGCTTCATGAGAAAGGTTTGTTATCCTCTCAGCAGCAGGTAACAAACTATAGGGACACACTTGCTCAGCTTTTGAGCACATTTATTTAGCAACATATATTAGGAAAGTTACATCATTCCCTACAATGAAAATCAGTCCAAGTTGACAGAAGGATCTACCAGCTATGGTTTGTTGGATATTTATTACCCGCACGGACCTATGTTTCTGTTACTAACAACTCCCTGAAAAGAAAGACAAAAAAACTTAAAGGAGAAGATAATGTGCTGAAGCATCTCCTCATTCAGGTGGTAATTTTTTGTCTTAACTAGAATTCTATACATCAGGTAATGTGTCAGTATACTGATACTCCCAGTTGAGAGCTGAAGTTTTAGGTAATTTTATTGTTCTTTTCTGCTAATTGGTTTGCAAGTGGCAGACTTTGAAGTAGTGTATATTTCTCTTGTTTTACAAGCTGGAAAAGTGCCCAAAGCATATTAGCTCATCAGCGAGCCGTTTGTACCTGCTGCTCACTGTCTGCTACTGCTAAATATATGCTAATGATGCTATCTGAATCTTAGGAGCACCAGGATGAATTTGTAAATTGTGCTCATGCCAGGAAAATCAATGCTACTTACAAAGATGACAAAGAAAGCAGCTGCTTTTAGATGAGATGAATCACCACATTACATATTACTCTGGGGTAATAAATTATATTTTCTCTCTTGAATTAATTTTTTTGAAACGTGTTTATACGGCAACTATAGCATGTGAGAAACCTTTCAAAGCCTTCTGAGATGGAATAAACAGACAGTATCAGGTTTATTATTTTTTAATAGACACGTTTAAATACATACAATTCTGTTATGTTTTTCAGGTCTTTTCACATATTGCATGCTAATTAGAAAACTGCAGCCTTTAAATATTTTATAAGAGTTTTTTCCTTTCTTTTAGTTATTAATTACAAGGGTCTTTTCAGCAACAGTGAGCAATGTTTGGCATGTCTGAAATGCTTATGTATAAAATACATTCAAAGCAATGGAATAATCAAATGAAGCCAATTTGAAATTCCAATGTGGTGTAAAATAATGCAGTCTCTGTTAAATATGTTTGGTATGAAAGAACAATTTAAGCTAATTGTAAGTACAGCTGGAGTTTGAATTTGTTTTTACATTTTTGAAAGATGATTAAGACGTGGAAACAACTGGCTGAAAACTTGGGCACTGCATTTGACAAACAGGAGCTGGACTGCGAAGTAGAGGTGGGGATTATTTTGGAAAGCACTGCAGTTCCCCTTTGTTTGCTATTTCTGTGCACCAGGGCAGGCAATGCCCTTCCGAAGTGCTTTTCCCCACACTATCCTACCCCTAAACTAAAACAGGAACAGAAGAGGTGCAGAGAATTGGTCAAAGACACAGAGCAGGTCGTTTGCCTGTCCCCCCGTGAAGTGGACGATGGGCACCCTGGGACATGGGCACTGCTCCCCCTCACCTGACCAGGGGGCTTAGCGGCTCCCTGTGCCCAGCAGTGCTGTGGGCCAGGCTGGGAGGCAGAACCTGGGCTGTGGGTCTGCAAATGAACCAAGCTGTTGTCCAGGTCCAGAGCTGCAAGGCCATCAAACACAGCTCTAGTTTTCAAAACCTTTTCCCATAAAGTGTCCAAAACATGCTGGATCAGGCAAGCTGATCAGACGATCATGTAAAGATCCTTTTCTCCAAAATCTTAATACTTTCTGAAGAAGATACAGATTTTTCTTTCATATGATAAACCACTGCAATTAGAAACTTTTTTATCTGTCCTTGCTAGAGATGAATCAACATGAAAGGGCTTGTTAAAATATTTATGTTTGGCCATAAAAAGATACTTATCCGAAAGCAGTGGCCTAAAATATGTGCTGGAAGTGTGACTGAGAAATGCAAAGAACATCTAAGGAGTAAACTTAGGACACCAGGTTCTCCAGGGAATACTGCAGCCCCCCAAACATCCAAGACCACAAGAGCAATACAACAGTTGACAGTCATCTTAGCCCAGTCACAGAATCACACAGAATCACAGAATGG
>NW_010286666.1:0-5826 GCF_000700745.2 Antrostomus carolinensis
CTTGTCCACCACCACTCCCAAGTCCTTTTCTGAGCTGGCCTCAAGCCACTCACCAACCAGCCTGTGTTTGCGCCTGGGGTTTCCCCGACCCAGGTGCAAGTCCTTGCAATTGGCCTTGTTGAACTTCATGAGGTTAGCACAGGCCCACCTCTCAAGCCTGTCAAGGTCCCTCTGGATGGCATCCTGTCCCTCCAACCTGTCAACTGCACAACAGAGCTTGGTGTCATCAGCAAACTTGCTGAGGGTGCACTCAATCCCCTGTCCATGTCACTGACAAAGATGTTGAAGAGCACCGGTCCCAATACCAAACCCCGAGGGACACCACTCGTCACTGGTTTCCACTCGGACTTTGAGCTGTTGACCACAGCTCTTTGAGTGCGACCATCCAGCCAGTTCCTTATCCACCGAGTGGTCCAGCCATCAAACCCCCATGTTTCCAATTTGGAGACAAGGATGCCATGCGGGACGGTGTCAAACGCCTTGCACAAGTCCAGGTAAATGACAGTAGTTGCTTTACCCTTATCCACCAATGTTGTAATCCTATCATAAAAGGCCACCAGACTGGTCAGGCAGAATATGCACATGGTCATATTCTGCCTGACCAAGGTCAGGCACATGACAAACTCCAGAATACAATTAACAGCTGTTGTGCTGCTGGCAAGGCTGACATTGCATGCAAGCTGCCTCACAATTCAAAAGAAAAAACTTTTTAAAATGTTAAGAGATTAAAAACCTTCCACCCACAAAGTTAAGGCATACCATGAAAAGTGGGCCATTGCTTGAAAATGGATGACCTGAACTGTTAGGGTAGGTGGCCATGAAATCTCTAGAAAATATTTTCCTCTTAAAAAATTATTCCTTAAACAAAAGGGAGAGCAGGACCTCCAAAGACACAAGTGTCTGGGAAGAACAAAGAAGGTGCATTCCTCACTTGTTAGTTATTAACTAACTATTATTAACCGTAAATAACTGTTATTAATGTTATTTTTTTTTATTTATGTTAACAGCTCCTTGATTCCAGTAAGTCCTTCTTATGGCAAGAAGTAATTGTGAGATGTCTGTGGGGCACTTCTCAGAAGGGTGAGCTTTAATCTTCCATTTTTTAGTCCCTGGCTCTTACTTCTCAATCCCTGTGCTTTTTCTCTGTCTCTAGCCCCAGGATTTGAAGACTATCAGATCTCAGGGTTTGAGCAGGAAGCCTGTGGCCACCTCGCATAAGGGCTAGAACACAGTGCTACCATGGAAGAGCATGGGGAGATACTCTGACTGCTGCAGCTTCCTCTGCTGAATACAATGCCTGCTTTGGACATTGCCTCTTAGCCTTAGCCAGAAGCACTGGTTCTCCATGACAAGCATCTTGTGCAGCTGGTGTACCCAAAGGTCAGACAGCCAAGAACCAGACCAAACAGCACTGTTTTTTCATGCTGTCTGCTACGGAGGAGTAGTATCACTATGCAGTCTTCTGAAATCCTGCTGTAATATCCTGTGAGGCCTGGAAGTGAGGGGTAAAGCTTGGGGTTACCCACCATCTAGCTAACAGATTGACAACAACATGAAGAGGATACCATTAGGCTGTGTGCCTTGTACTCTTTCTGTAACATCCAACCACTCTTCAGTTATGACACAGGTGATATGCATGAATTCTGCACTGCACTTCAGCTTCCTTCCTCCAGCTTCACTAAACTTCCAAATGGCTGGGTATTTTTGTATACTTGTTTATCAGAACTCAGGATCATTGCCTGTATATATATTTACATATCTATGTGTGTGTATGTATGTGTGCATGTTTGCAAAAATATTTATATATACACATATGTATATTAAATATACATATATATGGACCCATGTGTGCATTTAGTGTATTACTAGGAAGAAGAAGAACATGTTTATAGCTTTTATATAAGGTCACATAATCTCTGCATTTTGAACCAGAGCAGAGCCACAGTTCTTGAAGCAGCCCTTTTCATTTATGTGTGTGGCCAGAGTGTGACGGCAAGGTATGGCCAGTTTTGTCCTAACTTTCTCACCGGAACCTGTTGATGAAACTAGTCTAACTAGTATTTCTAGTGCTATGTTCAGAATGTCATTCATGACTGCACTTGAAGGAGGAGCTTGGGATCATTTAAATTGAAATCTTGATTCTGTCACTGATTTCTCATAGTGGATTAGAAAA
This sequence comes from Antrostomus carolinensis, assembly GCF_000700745.2. NCBI lineage: Eukaryota > Metazoa > Chordata > Aves > Caprimulgiformes > Caprimulgidae > Antrostomus > Antrostomus carolinensis. The sequence goes on from NW_010286666.1 coordinate 2,174, forward strand.
GCCATGCAGTGTCTCTACCTTATTTCCTTACACACCAGGGAGGAGAACACCACTGTAAGAATACTGGCAATATTTTTATTCTAATGTCCTCTACTTCATGGGGATGGATACAAGGATGCTTGCATAAAGCATTGAAAATAAATTATTCATCTGAACTTTTTTGGGAAGCTGAAAAACATCTAGCAATTGTGAGGATGTATTTTTCTCCACAGTTTATTAACAACAAATCACTTGTTTCTATTGCCAGTTCTAGTGAACTAGCAAGCTGCCAAGGTGCTGATGAGTGTACAGTCTGAATAGCAATTCCAGTGCCACTGGCCTTGATGATTAGGAACATTGCTGAATATAGATAGTGTTGTCTTGACCCTTCTCTTTGCCTCCAACCTGAATGAGTTCTACCCTGCTCCAAAACATTTGATATCTTCTTTAACTGAAAAGCTTAGAACATTTTGTTTTGTTTTTCAATGAAAGCATGCTGCCACTTCTTGAAAGCATCCTTATGTAAGACAGAGAAATGGCCAAAGATTTGCGTCCCAAAGTTGCTCAAGGAAGAGCAACTGCATTTTTACTACAGCAATTCAAATACTGAAGCTAATAGAAGTGGCTGCCTCCAGACATGCTCCTTTGAGCCCTTTCATTTTTGCAGAACTGTGATTAAGGTAGTTGGTTTTCTTCCCCATCTCACCAACTCCTCATCTACCACTGCTGTCCCCCATATCAATTTATATAAGAATTTGAGGTGTAGAGATACAGGCCAAAATAATTTTGAAAGGCAATGTGCTGAGTCCAGCTAAGAGAGACTGGGTTCTTTCTCATGTGAGAGTTTAATAAAATAATGTTACAAAATACCTGTTTCAATCCATGGAAACAGAATACTGAAAGGAATGACCAGGCCCATTAGCACAGGGTATCTGCTGGGTGAGTGATGTTCCACCATCATTTCCATGAGCAGCACGTCGGACTGCCATTCTTTCAGACCAGATATGTCTATACTCCCTTAGGCTTCAAGAGGAAAAGTTAAGCTTTCTCCAATGCAATGGTTCCTGTCAAGTCATGCAATATCCACAAGCATTGGGAGCTACATATATTTGGTTGCAACTATGAGAATTAAAAAGATGTTACACAAAAGACAGCCTTTTAAAAATAGCAAATAGCTATCTTTGCCCAAGCAGATATGTCAGGACATGGCACTACAGAACACTACCTGTTTCAACCCTCGTAACTGTAGGCCAGGGGCTAAAGGATCATCAGAGTAACTATTTCCTCCTTGTACAACAAACTACAATTCCTACTCAGTGTGGTCCTCTTCATTTGCCACCAGTCTTAGCTGGTTTTTGCTACTTGCTATTTCATTGTTATTCAAGTAAATAAGTGTATTAATTTGTAATCCAGTTTACCAACAGACTGAAATGAATAATCTATAGTCTAGTGTTTGTTTCTATAAAATGTTTTCCTATACAGATCTGTTTAGCAAAGAAGAAAAGTAAATTTAGTGATATTTTTCACAAAGACAAAGTTCTCTGAAGGTCAGAAATACCAGTCAACCATCAGTAATTACAACGGATACTGATATAGGAACGTGAGGCTACAGGAAAAGGTGACATTTGGCTGTCTGCACTGTACATTTCTTAGGAAAAATAATTTCAGTAGGTTCATTATATGAGGGGGGTAAAATCCCCAAAACAAGAGACCTTCCTATCACCCCTTCACTCTGCTCCTATCATAGGTGCTAAATAACAAAGGCAAACATGATATGTTGGGAAAATACATGATCGAGCAGACTTTGTAAGAGAAAGTGTACCATACCAGACAGAACTGTTCTTTGGACATTAATGCATCCTTCACCAGCAACTGCTGATCCAATTAAACTTTCAACTATCTATCCCCAACATAAACTTTTAAAATCCTACTCAGCATTGAACAGTGGAGGCATCGTAACTGTGCTCCGAATTATTCTGCCTAAAACTAAAAAAGTGTTCTGTTTGGAGCAGAAACTTGAAATCCATGGAGTTCACTGTTTCTTAAATGTGGATGTTCATGTGCTTCTTGTAAATAGTTCTTTAATGTTAGACTATGTCATGTCTTCAGAGATCTTGCTTTGTTTGCATTGAATGTGACAGAGGCCAACGCTTCCAATGACGTTTACAGCACAGTAATATCTATTCATAAACAATCAACTTCATTAAGGAGAGGGTAATATTTAGTATTTTCTAAATATTTTCCACAAGTATTTTATATAATTTAAAAATTCCCAGTATAGTTCTTAGATGTGTCATCTGTGAATCAGTGTGAGAGAGCTCTAAGTCACATTCATGGTTCCCTGAATCCTAGGCTGCTGAATTTTTCCTAAGGCACAGACCTAAGTATTATGCTAAATCTTGGCTGCTGGTAATAGCTCCTGGCAAACTATGGGGATTTATTGCTTTTTGGGATACATTACTTTTCCTGGCACTGAGTTAATTTTGTACAGAGCTCTCCATACTATTTCAATGCTTTCCAACTTAATTGAAGGTTTAGCTGATCATTTTAAATGCTCTGTAGAAGGAATGTGAAAAATAACAGTGACCTGGACCCTGATACCACATTTTAGCTTGGTAACCTCCAGCTTGTTGCTCATCCCCTTACATAGCTTCCTCACTGATGAGCATCCTAAAAAAAAGATGCTTTTCACAAAAACTTACCTAAAAACAAGTGTAGGATGAAATTTTCAAAATAAAACCCCTGAAATTTAAAAGAAAAAGGAAAAAAGAGGATTATTAGTCAGATGATAAAATAGCTTTCCTAGTACCTTTTACTTTGATAGTTAACTCACTTCAACCATCGATTTTATGTCATGAGTGTTTAATGGCTAATGCTTAGTTTCAAAAGGAAATAAAAGTCTAGTTTGGATTAAGTTCTTATAATTCTAATTTTGATCCAGTCAAATCATACATTTTCAAAAGCAACATAAATATTTAAGACAGACTATTTCATTACTCAGATTCTGAATTCTCATACTGAATTATGAAAAAAAATGATTGTTTGGGGTGGGAGGGAGGTTGGAAGAGAAAAAACATCAATGCTAACGCCTAAACCCAAGAGTTCTGTGGTTAGTGAATTTTCTCCACATGTTGTTACTGTTTGCTAAGCTTCACCAAGCACTACTCATTAGTTTTTTAAATAAATGTTTCATTAAGGAAACCAATAAAACACACAAGTGCCTGTATTTTTAAATAGTGTTTATCAAGTCTGAATGAAATTCAGCCTTTCAGCAGGCACCTACTGTCAGCATAGGTTTATAAATCACTGTCTGGTGTTCTACCAGAAAGGATACAGTGGTTTTGAGACACTCCTTGCTCTTAATAGAAATAATGTAAAAGGTGTTCCACTATTTCCTTTCCTGTAGGCAAATGTGTGAAGATGGTATAAACAGCGAAATTTCTGCCTTGTAAATAATTAAAAAACATCCACCCATCTTCTTCTCTGCTGCCCAGTTTTCTGTAGACAAAGATTTCACCAGCTTTCGTGCAAGTTTACAAAAATAATGTATTTCTACCTGTAGAATTATTCTGTTCTGTTGAATATAGCTGCTATACTGTGGAGATTACATCTACCTTAACACAACAGGTAGAACTGAAGGGGCTATAAGATACTTTGCTACCTAGGAATAATGG
>NW_010286666.1:5851-9244 GCF_000700745.2 Antrostomus carolinensis
GGCAACAGGCAGGAGTGTTGAGTACATTTCTCAAGTGAGAGAGACTGGCAGTCTGTGTGGAGAAGAACAAGACTGTCTCATAGCCTTCTAGGAGCTCTGTGATAAATTCTCCACTGTCAAAGATACTGGCAGAAATCACAAACCCCAAAGGAGATAATAAAGTGGCTTGTGTGGAGATAAGTAGCAATGTAATCATGGACAACATTTTGAAAAATAAAGCAACCATGGTTTTGTTTTTGGTGTTTTTTTGTTGTTATACTCATTAATAGTGTATGTTTAACTATATGTCAATACTACAACAGACCTAATGCATGCTAATGGAGTAGTCGGGAAAAGACACGGCACTCGGTCAAGGGAGGACAGAGTTTGATATTGAAAATCCATTTTTAATATTGCATTTAGTATTCAGGCCATCCTCAAAAAAAGATTTAGCAGAAAGCATCCCAAAGTGGCAATGAAACTGATTAGAAGTGCAAAAAGATGTCAGTTCAAAGAAGAAGAAAAGGTTAAGTCTTTTTGACTAGTGGTGAGATAACTAAAGGGAGATAGGAGGGAATCAGAAATTAAAAGCCCGGACCAGCTAAGAGTGGAGTCATTGGGAAGCCTTTCATTAACATCAGCAGAGCTTGCAGTATGCCCTCTGTCAGCTCATGCTGTAGTATCTCTTCCTATCGGTTTAATATCTGATATGTCCTCAATGAGAGGACTTTATATTAAATGGATTTTTGGACTTGCTGGACATCAGGAAAAGGTTCTTTGCCCAGAGGGTGGTGGAGCACTGGAACAGGCTCCTCAGGGAGATGGTCATGGCACCAAGCCTGACAATATTCAAGAAGCATTTGGACAACGGCCTCAGACACATGGTCTGAATCTTGGGATTATCCTATACAGGGATAGGAGTTGGACTCAGTGATGCTTGTGGGTCCCTTCCAATTCACAACATTTTATGCTGGTTGTTCTTTCACAGTGGAGGAAAAGAGAAGATACTAAATGAAATGTACAATGAAATTCTATTTGCCATCTTAAGTACAGTGTATCTGTTATACTCCCTACCATTCCACAAGGAACCTATAAAAACATAAGGGTGAGATTCACACTTCTCCCAGGTACCAGAGCAGATATGGCCACCACTCCTGAATGAGAACCACACACCTGAATCTTACAGAGCCAGGAGGTGAAGATGGTGCTCAGAGGTGGCTAACGCTCAGAAGATGAGATTAGCCCTCAATGCCATTATAGGATAACATGGGACAGAGATGAAACACATCTCCTGCTGCCACAAAGTATGTCCAGACTCCTTGGTGCTCTGCAGTTGGTCAAATGGTTACATGCTGGAAAACATGTAGATGATTTATCATTCCCCATGTTCAGCCAATTAAAAGCTCAAGTTCAACAAGATACACCTTCAGTATGTATATAAGATATCCTGTTAATTGTTTTGAAGTGATTTCTCTAGAGGTAGCCTAGAGGTAAAGAAGTTTAAATGCTTGTTCTAAGCATGTGCCTTTTTCTCTTAAGTTTCCTCTAGCACTCTAAGAGTGGTAATTACTGTTTCTAAACTGCTAATTAAGCTTCTGGAGACATAGATGCCTGATTATAGTAAGTCTCAAAACACTAGTGCACTGAGAGTGGGATTTTCTCCTTGAACTGTGCCTGAAGATTAGCACTTCAGGGCTTGTACACTTAACATAATTTTATCAATCCTGCATGCTTTTCAAAACCATCTTTCAAAAGCCACTTCTGGTAAGATATAATTTTGACATCAGATGGTGCTGATATAGAGTCTTCTACGGTGTATGGTTGTGGCTAGGACCTTAGCTCTAACCTTTTGTTGTTCTTTGCTATGAAGTAGTCTTCCTTTAAATCTCTTTCTGAGAACAAGAAATAACTTTTGGTCCCAGAAAGCCCTCAGCTCACCCCAGCACAACCAGACAACACTGCCCTGACATTGTTGCCCCTCTTCTCAGCCTTCTACACATTCCCTCCATGATTCTGGGAGCAGTGGAAAGAGGACAGAGAGATTTCTCTTTGTCAGATAGGCCTTTCAATCGTTTGTTCAAAGGACAGTACTTGGGATGTAATAATTAGGGCTGGGGAGTGTTAGGTTCAAAGGACTTGTCGAATGCTGACAAGATAAAGGCACAAGTAACAGATACAGAAGGTCCAGAAGCTTGTTATATGCAAATTGGTAATGAAGTCAAACATGCTACAATGGTTTACAACTACTGGGCAATTTTACCCACATTTTTGGGAAATACTGAATCATGACTTGCTGATAGAGCTATGAAGGGCAGGTGACTGCAAGGGAAGGAATCAACAACAAAAATGGAAGAAGAGAAAGTAAATATCAACAAAAAGGCTTTTCTAAGACAGTCTGACATGGTGATCAAAGACGATTAATTAAAATTAAAAACCTGGAGATGTCAGAGTTTCTGGGAGCTACCTACCAGATCTGAGTTTCCTTTATATGATTCTTTCTTTTCCTTTACTACCAATGCTATCTATTGGCAAAACCACATTATTTTTCCAGGGATTTGTTCAGGGTCAAACTGTGGCCTGTGACCAGACAAAGACACAGGGAGCAGATGCAATTCCTTTGAAATTAAGTTATCCACTTGGTCTGAGTTTTACTCTCAGCAGCTTACATACAACTGAAATTTTGTTTTATACATTTGATTGAGGCTGTTGCATAAACTAAGGGATACAGACTGCAGGGTAGTTAAAAACATGAAAAGTGTTTTTTCTTTGTTGACAGTCAGATTCTGGTGTACATTTGAAAAAACACTCAGCTGTGTGTTGATAAACAAAACAACCAGCTTTCAAGTGATTTGGCTTGGTGGTTTGGGGTTTTGTTGTTGTAGATGCAGAATAGCTAAATCCTTTAAAAAAAATTTCATGATGTGTTTGTGTGTCAGCCTTCCCCTCTAAAGCTGCCAGCAGCAGGAAGCCCTTTATGAGCAGAAACACCTGTGGATGGTTGTCGTTTTTCAACCTTTCAAAGGGCATTCCTTGGCCTGCAGCTCTTCATGCAAAGTCAGAGCTAACCCTTTTGTGTGACCACAGGGTAAATATTATGGCCTCTGGAACCCCATCCGTGGGAATTCTCACACAGGGCTCGTTATGGCAGCATTTACAGAGTTGTAACAAAATTACTCTTGAAAAATACTTGATTCGGGCCTGCTCATGGAAAATGTTTTAATACTGAACAGCACGGACAGGCGCGTTGGGACTTTCCAGTCCGCGGCACGGCCACGACGGGCTCCGGCGGCAGCAGGGGACAAGCCCGGCTTTGCTCGTCGGTACAGCCACCAGCACCGCTGGCATCCCACCCTCCCCTGAGCCACTCTGTCCCACCCACGGGTCCTGCTCTTCCGCTTGCAAACACATCACGAT
>NW_010286667.1:0-13457 GCF_000700745.2 Antrostomus carolinensis
CGGACAGCCGGAGGAAGCAGCAGTTCACCGCCATCCGCCCCTGCCCCGAGTTCCTGCCGACCCTCAGCTACTGCCGGTTCGTGTCGCGGGGCCAGCCCTGCAAGTACCGCCCCCAGCGCTGCCAGTACGCGCACAGCGAGGTGGAGATGGCCGTCTGGGAGGCCGAGAGGGAGCACGGCTTGGTTCGCTCCGACTTGTTGCCGGTTGTGGGGACCTGAGCCAGCGGCACCCGCGCTGGTGCATTTCTACTGCCGAGTCTGCCTGGTGACCTTCAGCTCTCAAGAGAGCTTTGAGAGCCACTGCTCCTCCGTTGAGCACGTGCAGATGCTCTCCGTAGACACCTCTGTCCAGTGGGTCCATCGCGCTCCACCGCTCAGGCTGACCAAGTTCTCGCTGTGTAGCAGGTGAGGCATCCATGTGGTGTGGTGGGGAAGAGGACAGGGGCTCCCTGGGGACCCCCAAGCCACCAGGCATGGGTGGCACCTGGGACATCTCTCTCCCAACAGAGCAGAGGTGTGCGAAATGGGGAACAGCTGCACCAAGGCTCATTCCACCGAGGAGCTGCAGGAGTGGATCCAGAGGGTGAAAGTTGCTGTGAAGAGAAAGAAGCAAGCAAAACTACCAGGACCGGCTCATCGCTGAGTATCAGACGTGCTCCAACGAGGTGTTGATTGTGAGTCACGGGTGGCAGGGTGGGAGCGTGTTGGTCCGGCACATCGCGAGAAGCCCACCACTCACCTTGCGGATGGTGACACAGAAAGGGATGTCACATCCCTGTCCCTTCACCCCTTTCCAGATGACAACCCGAGAGCCTGCTCGGGGAACCCCACCGCGCTGCTCTGCCCTGGGTCCTTTTGTTTCCCAAGGCTGCTGCGTGGGGACGCTGAGCAGCGGTGGGTGAGGACTGAGCATGAGGATTTACTGCTGGTCCCCTCTCAGGAGGACGTAGCATAAAGGCGAAGGATGAAGATGGTGGTGTGTCCCTGGGATGTTGCCTTCAGTCCCGCTCCTCTCCTGCCTCCCCCACAGATGGCTGAGCACGTCGAGGGTGTCAGAGTCGTGTGTGAGCAGCCCCTGCACGTGCAGTCGGAGGACAGGAGGATGAAGTACCGGTGGAATTTCAGGGTCCACTCCCAGGTAAGCCCAGCTCTGAGCAGCAGGAGCCTGTGAGCTGCTGGCAGCACCTTCTGCTGTGCACAGTCCTCATCCTTTGGGGTTTTTGTTTTGTTTTTTAATTATTATTTCTTCAAGGAGAGAGATTTGGGGATGTCTGAATGAAGATGTGTCGGGTATTCGGGAGCAGCTTGTGTGGTGCCTGAGCTGGGGCCGTGCGTGGGGGATGCAGCCACTGTGTCTCCTGTCTCATCTCCTGTGGTGGGGCTCCGGTGGATGTGGCTGCTCTCAGCACCTCCCACGTCTCATCGCAAATAACAAAGATTCAGCTGCTTTCCTGCCCAGGGTTTTGTGGGTGTTGGGGGTAAAAGCCTGGGTCTAATTGTCTTCTCCAGTGTAGAAGATTTCCTGTTTACAGCAGACTGGCTCAGTTGCTATAAAACTGAAACCTGAGGTTCTTAAAGAGTTTAAGATAATTGCTGTGGGGTTGCACGAGGAAAAAGCTCCTTTCAGGAGGATTTCAAGAGCACCGTAGGTCCAGCGTGGTGTTCAGTTCCTGCAGCAGCTTTCAGCAGAAAACACTGCTGAGAGGACCTCATCGGCTGCTGAGATCTTTGTGTGGGCAGCCCTCACCATGTCCCTGTCTTCTCCTCAACTGGCAGATGCCTCTGCAGCACGTGGCACTACTGAAGCGGGAACCTGGAGTCAACTTCTACCTCTCAGGAAATGGGCTTTCCCGGGACCTTCACTACCTTCGGGGGAAGAACGTGGCCACTCTCCCTTCCTCCCCACGCACGGCACTGGTGGAAGTCTCCATGGAGTGCTGCACGCTGGGCATCTTCGAGCAGTGGGTGGTGTTTGACTTTGGCAGTCGCCCCGTCCTCATCCAGAAGATCAAGGTGAAGGTGGGCCGGCGAGAAACCCCCCACCATGTCCTCGGCAGCAGGGAGAGCAGCCGCCCCGTCAACTTCGTGCGATGGGACAGAGGTAACCGGTTCATCGTTCCCAGCGTGCCAAGGACCGGTGAAGATGTGATTCTGCTGGCCAAGTACAAACCTCCTGCTCTTGCACTGGACTACCAGCGCGAAGGTGGTGCGGCCGTTCCCATCACCCGTCTCAACTACCGTGAGAGGATGCACAGCTTCCTCTTCTGTGAGGAAGAAGCTGAACAAGCTCTGATTGCCAAGTAAGTGCCAGGTGTGGACCCAGAGGGGTTCCTCCTCGCTATGGACCATGGGGACATGTTGCTGTTGAAGTCTCTGTCTCTTCTGGGTTGGGTCCTGGGGCACCTTCCCAGAAAAATGGAAACCTGCCAAGAAAGACAGCTTGCTGGGTAGCGATAGGAGAGGAAGGGCTGGGTCTTGTCCTGCAGATGTGGGTTAGCTAGGAGCTTCTGCCTCTGTGTGCTCTTGGGGCTGGTGGACCCTCTCTGGGTATAAGTGACAATCCCTCCTCTGCAGCAGGGAGGGTGGTTGCTGATGAAGCGATGGGCCAGTTCTCTGCTGTTCATTCAGGTGTTTCCTCCTTTCAGACTCAACCTGAGGGTCACCATCTCGCTGACCCCCGTGCTGCAAAGTCTGTCCATGGGGATGAAGTTTGCTCTCTCTGGTGAGCTGTTTGCTGAAGTGCCTACCCCTTATAACCTCTCGCCAGACACAGACGAGGGCTATCTGCTGAGCAGGTCTGTGCCCACTGCTTTCCTGGCACTTGACCCACCTGTAGACAATCGGATTTACGAGGTTAGTGTGGAGCATAAAGCCACCACGGAGAAGACCATCTGGCTACAGATACCAAAGAGATGTTGCTCAGAGCTGAACTTCAAGCCAAACACTTCCCACAAGGTGGAGATCCAGTTCCAAATCGACCAGCTGCTGTTCCGACAGTGGCACCAGGCTGTGGACCGCCTGTTGGATGAGAAGCTGGTCCTACCAGATGTTGCCAGTTGCTCTGTCCCCTACTCTCTTGGGTCACCACAGAAAGGGAATAGCAAGCAGAAATTAGCCACCTCCTTCATCATGGGCCAAGCAACAAGCAGCCGGCAGGTCCCACCTCTTCTCATCTATGGGCCTTTCGGCACAGGGAAGACGTTCACCTTGGCCATGGCCACCATGGAGATCCTCAGGCAGCCCAACACACGTGTGCTGATCTGCACTCACACTAACAGGTTAGCAGGGAGCAAGGGAAGATGCAACCAGAGTTGTGGGCTGGGTCCAAGCGAGCTGGTCCATTGCTTGCCTGGTGGGATGAGATGGAGCCAGGGTGTATGAGCTGGAGCTGAGCTGCCCTTTTCTTAGCACACATTTCAGTGACTTGTTTAAACAAATCCATTTTTATTTAGTGTGTCTAAAACTGCTCTAGCACTTCCTGCGAGGAAGAAACCGGGCATGGGTGGAAGTCTTTGTGGAAGAGGCAGCATGTTCCTGCCTCATTATAAAATGAGGATGGGGTTGGAGAGTCCTTCTTGCCTTCTGGAAGAAGTAGAAAGCTGTTGTCTGACCCTGCTGGGATAATATTGTGCTCTACTTGCCCTTGAAGACTCTTGTGCTCTGTGCACATGCCCATTTTTTGACTTTTCCAGGGAGAGTTTGGGAAAGAGGAAATGCAGATCTGGTGTGACTGCCGTGGGATCTGCCTCCAGAGAAACCAGGCCAAGGCTGTTAAAATTAGAGCAGTTAGGCTGAAAAGTGTGTCCACATCCGATCCCGGGGGCTGTCACTGCCTTCGCTTCTCATGTATAATAGATGGGTGACTGCTAATCTCAGCCTGCTTCAGCCTGGCTGCTTGCACTGAAGGTTCTTCTGCAGGTCTTGTATCACCTGCCCAGGCTGGGGGTGGTTAGCTGTCAGAGAAGAGGTCTGTATCACTTGGTCCTAGAGAGCAGCAGGGCCACAGATTTTGTTGGGCACATTGTATTTTTCCATATGAGCATCAAGAGATGCCCTAGGCTTGAGTAACAGCTCCTGGTTTAAACCACACTCTCAAAGTAGGCTTGGAGTTGGTGGCTGTGTGATCACCAGCTTCTTTGCACATAAGTGAATATGTCCTGTGACGAGTGTGTTGTCAGCCAAAACTGGGGGAGAGCGTGGGTGGGTGTTGGTGAATGATCAGGTAGCACCTCGAGATGATGGTCACTGCATTTGGAACAGCACTTAACAATTCATAGAATCCCAGAGTGGTTTGGGTTGGAAGGGACCTTAAAGCTCATCCAGTCCCAACCCCCCTGCCAGCAGCAGGGACACCTTCCACTAGACCAGTTTGCTCAAAGCCTCATCCAACCTGGCCTTCAACACTTCCAGGGAGAAGCAGCCACAGCTTCTCTGGGCAACCTGGGACACTGTCTCACCACCCTCACACCAAAGAATTTCTTCCTCACATCTCATCTCCATCTCCCCTCTGCCACTTTCAAGCCATCACCCCTTGTTCTCTCACTCCCTGCCCTTGTCCAACGTCTCTCCCCAGCCTTTCTGGAGCCCCTTCAGGTACTGGAAGGTCACTATAAGGTCTCCCTGGAGCCTTTTCTTGATGGTTTTCCCTTTTGTTCCCCTCCAGTGCTGCTGACATCTACATCCGGGAGTATTTCCATAACTATGTGACCAGTGGGCATCCTTGGGCTGTTCCCTTGAGGATTATATCCACTGACCGTCCCATCAACCTGACGGACTCCATCACTCGGATGTACTGCTGCCTCTCACCAGACAAGCGCTCCTTCCGGCACCCTACGCGGGCGGAGATTGACAAGCACCACATCATTATTACCACTTCCATGTTATCCAAGAACCTGAAGGTTGAGCCAGGCTACTTCACCCACATCATGATCGATGAGGCTGCTCAGATGCTGGAGTGTGAAGCTTTAGTTCCACTTTCCTACGCCACTTTTGAGACCCGGATTGTCCTTGCTGGGGACCACATGCAGATAACCCCCAAGCTGTTCTGTGTTGGGGATGGACAATCTCATGATCACACCCTGTTAAACAGACTCTTTCAGTTTTACCAGAAGGAGAAGCATGAAGTGGCCTTGAAGAGCAGGATCATCTTCAATGAGAATTATCGTTCCACTGCAGGCATAATTGAATTTGTCTCCAAGCACTTCTACACTGGCAAAGGCAACGCTATCCAAGCCAGTGGGAACATCCCACCCCATCCTGAAATCTACCCACTCGTGTTCTGCCACGTGTCTGGCGTGGCTGAAAGGGATATCTCCATGATTTCTTGGCACAACACCTCCGAGATAATACAAGTGACTGAGAAAGTGAAGGAGATCTATCAGAGGTGGCCAGATGAGTGGGGTGTCCGAGATCTGAAGAGGATCTGTGTGGTCTCCCATGGGATGCAGGTATGTAGGAGAACCATGCATTCCCCACCTGAAGGTTCTATGGGTGCACTGCTGATGCTCTCTAAACACTCCCCAATAAATGCTGGGCTCTATTTATGATAAACCTGTCTCTTGTGATGGCAAAAATAGAGACTCTGGGGTCTTGCATGCCACCAGCGGGTTTTTTTGGGTAGTACATCATGGATGGTTGGAACAGAGATGCCTGATGGTGGGATGATTTAGTTGAAGATTTCTTTCAGCATCCTCTAGGCAAGTTAACTATAGGGCAGACTGGGAGCACTGGCTGGAGTCAGCCCAGGACACGTGGCTACTGTTGAGTAACTTTCTTGGGGAACCTGCAGCTGAGAAGGGTGAGGGACTTTGGTGTTGGATGGGAGATGTTTCTGAGCTGAAATGGTGTTCAGTTGTGCCTCTTTTCTTTCTTACCAGGTTTCTGCAACGAGACAAGAGCTGAGGAAAAAGCAGCTACAAGATGTGGTGGTAGAAAACTATGAAAACTTGCCAGGTTTGTGTCTTGTGCAATAGCTGGTCATGCCTGGCTGCGTTTTGAGGTCCTCTGTGTGCTAGGGAGAACTTTTGCAGTCGTGTTGGTGGACAGGAGAGTCTATCACAGCTACAGCCACTATGTAATGAACAGGGGGAAGAGACGCTGGGTGGTTAGCAAAGGTCTTTCTGGCATCTTAACGTTGTCCTCCTTGCTAAAATGCAAAATACCCAGCTGATATCATGGCAAAATACATCCCTGGGAGGGTGCACGCGGTGGTGGTAGGCAGAGCTCCCCTGTCCTTCCCCGTGGCTCTGCCACCGCCACAGCCCACAGAGCACTGATTTGGAGGGAGTGCCTGGAAATCCTTTGGCTGATTTCCATCCCCTTCTGGTTGGTAATTCGTTGATTTTTGTCTCTTCCTTAGTCAATAAGATTTCACACTGAATTAAATCTGCACCCAACTGTCAACTCATTTTCAAATATAGGGACGTTGCTCGGTAGGAGGGTGCAAACCCTGGAAGTGTGATCCCAAGGGCTTGAGCGTGTGTGAATCATGTGAAACCCCAAGTACCGTGGGGGAGGTTGGTAATAGAAGAGAATTGAAACCAGGATGGCCTGTGGGTACTGGTCAGAGCTAAAAAATCACAGAACAACTCAGAAAGGAGGAGTCTGCTGCTCTGGATGAGGAGAGAAGGACAGGGCTGGTTTTGTCCTCAAGGACTTAGTTTATGACTCATCTATGTTTTTATTATTATTATTTTTTATTGTGCAGCTGGGACTCCTCATGGTGAGAATAACTGACCCCTGGGGCGTGTTTCTGCTCTCCACACCCTTTCTTTGCAGTCTCCACTCAGCTCTGAAATCACCAGGGTGCTTCTCACTGTTTGTTATTTGTCCTGCGATCAGCAGAGCTGTCCTTGAAGGGGGAGGGATTCTTGTGAATGGTCACAGCTCTTGTTCCTGCAAGACCCTCAGTTCCCCGAGGCATTTGAGATTCACAGAAAAACCTACCTGTGTTTGTGAGCAGTGGCTGGCGGGGGCTGCTGGTGGCACTGAGCACATGGGGCTGCTCCACTCCCCTGCCCTTCTCCCGTCTCCACACTGCCCTTCCCTCCCTGGTACATGGGCAGTGGTGGCCTCATGGTGTCCATCATGGTTCATACTTGTAGGTCTTTGCAGTCCCCAAGAGCTGATTTAGTCACATCAGGTGACTCCTGTGACTCAGCCAAGTGAGGTTACATCACCCACGGCCACGTAGATGGGCAGAGCACCAGGCAGCAGCCAGATAAGGTCTTCCCTGTTGGGTTCCCGTGAGTGACTTCTCCCTTGTCCCCTCCGGTGCAGGGCGGGAGTTCCGGGTCATCATCATCAGCACGGTCCACACCAGCGAGAGCCTGCGCATCTCAGCTTCCCACCACCTTGAGTTCTTCAACGAAGCCAGAGTGCTCAACACCATCATGACCCGGGCTCAGTCACTGGTTATTGCAGTGGGGGATGCTGTGGCCTTGTGCTCCCATGGCCAATGCAGCAAGGTATGGAAGCGCTTCATCCAGCAGTGCATCGAGAAGGGGAGCATCTTCCCGGAGAACCTGACGATGGCCCAGATCAAACAGGCTGCACATGACAAGGAGAGCTGGAGCAGGAGGAGCCCAGAGCAGGACGAGGAGGACAGCGACACGGATTCCTGGAGCTCTGAGGCTGAGAGCGTGAATCCCGATGATCCCATCCTCCAGGAGCTCTTAGATGAGAGCAAGAAAGTGCTGGTGACGGTGTCTGAAGAAGGGCTGCTGAACGTGAAGTCTGAGGCTTCAGACCTTTGGGAAGACAGGCAGGAATATGTCAGCTTCTCTCCTCAGATGATGCAGGAGTATCTGCGCATGCACCCCCAAATGTACAAGAGATGCGAGCTGATCAAAGAAAGGTTCGACAGAGCTTCTGCCTTCACCCTTGATGACTCCCCCGCGATGACCATTCAGATCAAAGGCAGAGTTCACTGCGGGATGGCCTTCACCGGGGACGAGGTGCTCGTGGAAATCCTGCACAGCAGCACGGCTGACAGCAGCAGCCACCGCCCTCAAGGGAAGGTGGTGGGCATCCTAAAGCGCACAGAGAGACAACGGACCTTCATCTGCATGATGGATGAATTTGATCCCCGGGTGATGATACCCATCGATCACACTGTCACCAAAATATTTGTCCCAGGGCTGAAAGAGAAACCCAACATCATTCCCATCCGCAGGTTTGTCAATGGAAAGTACAGCGTGGTCAGCTGTGAGAAGATCAGCCAGGAGATGAGGAGATGCCAGTTCTTCTGCGTCCAGGTTATCTCCTGGCGGGAAGGGTTTTACTACCCTTTGGGGATAATAACAGAGATTCTGCATGTGGCGTTGACTTTGGAAGAAGGCTTAAAGATCCTCAACTTGGAGTATGGTTTGGAGAAGAAATACCCAGCTGCTGTCATCAGGGAGTTGGCCAGATACACCTCCAGCAGCAAACTAAAGCTCATCAAGGAAAACGTGAGGGACTGTCGGAGTTACCCAACCTTCACTGTCGACCCCCAGGGTGCCATGGATTTGGACGATGCTGTCAGCGTTAGGGATCTTGGGCGTCACTATGAGATTGGGATCCACATCGCAGACGTGGCTGGCATCATTCCCAAAGGCAGTGCCTTGGACTTGGAAGCAAAGAAGCGTGGTGTCACCTACTACGCTCCCAACCAGGAGCCGCTGTGCATGTTCCCACCCCATATTAGCCAAGACGTCTGCAGCCTCCTGCCGCAGAAGGACCGTCAGGTGATCTCCTTGTTTGTCACCGTAGAAAAAGAGACCGATGAGATGTTGAAGGGAGTCTTCGCCATCTCTGTGATCCGCTCCAAGCGTCAGCTGTCCTATGAAGAGGCAGAGCGCTGCATTAAGGAGCACTACAGGGGAGCGGCGGAGCCTCTTCGTTTCGATACCCTGGAGGACCGCATAGCTGTGGCTTACCACTTCTCCAGGATCCATCGGAAGTTTCGGCTGCAGGAGGACTGTTTCTATGACCGACTGGATGAGGAAAGCTCCCCAGGTAACAGGGGGTCCCATCAGATGATAGAGGAATTAATGATCATGTTCAACAGTTTCGTGGCTGAGTTCCTCACCAACCAGGAGGACACCAGAAATGTCACTCCTCTCCGGTGTCAGTGTGAGCCAAGCCCTCAACAGTTATCAGGCATGAAAAATAAGTATAGCCACCTTCTTCCTTTGTCCACCCATCTCTCGCATCACCTGGGAGAGCTGCCTCCTGGCCAAGACTCCTCGAAAAATGTGGAGTTCAGCCTCCTGGCCCCCATCTGGGAGCACCTGCAAGCAGCTGCTCATGTCCGTGACTTCCACAAGATGCTAGACCTTATCGTTACTGATGACATCCACCCAAAGCTGGCCCCCGTGGCCCTGGAGTTCAGGAGACTGCTCAGCCGCTCCTATTTCAGTCGCTCCAACTCCACTGTCCAGTCAAAAGCAGGCCATTACTCCCTGCACGTTGACTCATACACCTGGGCTTCCTCTCCCATCCGCCGGTACGTGGATGTCGTGGTCCAGAGACACCTTCATTCTGTGCTCCACAAGAAGCCCATCATCTATTCTTCGGATGACATTGAGTTTCTCTGTCATGACTTCAACAGGAAGAATTCCCAGGCAGTGACATACAAGAAGAGAGCCCATTGCCTGCAGATGGCCACCCAGCTGAAGGGCCAAGTCCTGCAGAAGATGGCTTTTGTAGTGGATATTGAAGAGATGAACAAGTATTTTAAAGCTCTGTTTCCACTGAACAAAGAGAGTCTTCCAGATCCCCAGATAATTAACTACAGGTCTCTTCAGCTGATAGAGCAGCCTACGTTCATCCAGCAGCAGAGCAGCATCAGGCTGTCATGGAAGAGAAGGATGTACTCTGTGGAGACAAAGGAGCACAGCCTGCAGGAAGGACCTATCCATGACCGTAGTGTCACCTTCTTTGGCACCCAAACTTGGCAAGATGTACTCGCAGCCATCAGGAGTGAGGACTTTGAGACCGCTGCCACCCTCCTTCAGGAGACCAAGGGGCTGTACCACCGGCACGTGGGCTGGGTAAGGAAGAGCCAGTGCTCGCACTACCTGGAGCTCTCTCTGGAGATAAGTGCCGGTGATGCTCTCCAGTTCCAGCTCACCACAGATGTCTACCGGGGGTTTCTGGTGCCCTTTGTGCAGCTGTGGTGCGTGACACCAGGTTTTGACATCTGCCTGCAGCACACGGAAAAGCCGATTGATTGCTTCTCTGCCTATGCCACCCTGTCTTCCAAAGACAAGTACAAGAACGCGGCGGAGTACAACAAGGTGTGGATGCCGATGAGCGCCATGGAGTCCGCTTTGTGCGCCGTGGCTGAAAACGACTCGATTGTCCTCCATGATGTCGAAATAACATGGGCAAAGCAAAGGACAAGCAAAGGACAGCTGCAAGGGAGTTTTGCCCTACAGAAAAAACTGTTGGAGGAGTGCTCCATTGAAGTGGACTTCAACCACTGTTACTTGTGCATTCGCTTAGGTGGGCTGAAGCTTGGGAGCCTTCAAAGCGATGAGGAATACCTTAGCCATGGCCTCCAGAATCTGACTTTTCTTAACAAGGGCATATCAGAAAGCAAACCTGTGGTTGATCCAGACACCTACACCTGGGTGGCTCATGGGATCACTGAAGAGTTCAGCGACGATGAGAAGTCAGACAGGACTGGTCATCAGACTATAAACTTTTACATCCACTATATGTCTATGGAGAACATTCCCGTGGAAATCTCACAGGTCTCTGCCAGGTTTACGGTGGAGCTCATACCAAAGATGCTGCCAGACGTGTAAGTGTGCTTAGCAGTCATGCTCTGGTTAACCTGTCCTGCAGAGCAACAGCTTCCCATGGGACTCCTTTGCTGCACCCAAACGGGCTTTGCTGGCTGGTGTAGCTGCTCCCCTGAAAAATCCATCTTTGCCCAGCTCTGACGGGCCATGCTGTTGGACTGTTGATGTTTGGTGGGGGTGGCAGCATTTCTCAGATCTGTTCTTCAGGTGGTCTCTTTCTCTTCTGGTTGACCTTGAGAATGGGGAGATAGGAGAAGGTGCTGTGCTGACATTTCCCTGGGTATCTGTTTCTTGTGTTACTGGATTGCTGCGATACGCGTGAAGCCCTGGATCAGGGTTTGCTGAGCTGGAGTGCTCCCTGATTTCCTAATCGTTCCTTTTTGTTGTTGCTGTGAAGCAAGATCTGCTCTTATTAAAGCAGACCTGATGTCTACTTTGCCCTTCTTTGTAGGCAGCGTGGGCTGCTACGCACCCACCACTACTGGAGCTTTTTCAGGGCAGAAAGTGCTTCCTCCTGTATTGTGAATTTGAGGGGAAAATTAGAAGCTAATCCAATAAATGGGGTGGGATATAATAGAATGGAGTTGGGACAGAAGTTGTGCTCCTTGCTCTCGACATCTTTGCAGGCTCAGCTCTTCAGACAGTTGAGAAATAGTCCCAGATGCAAAAGTGCAGAAGAGTTGTTGAAGTTTTTTTTTGTGGAAGGATTTAATGCAACACTGAAGCGCAGAGAAGGAACAAACAAGACAGTTGTACAGAGCTGTGTTATAATTCCCACCAGTATTTGCTCCATTCCATTCATTGTTATTTTTCCCTGTCTGTCAGACGGAAGGAGAGGGCGATTTGGAGGCTCAGGTATGCCTCCCAGCTCGCTAAAAGCATCGCCCTTGGCCATGACCCTCCTAGAAAAGGTAAGTGCAAATATTCCCCTTTCTTAACTTGTAGCTACTCGCTTCTGACCAGGCAGGTGCTCTGGCAGCTTCCGTGGGTCCATGCCATCGGGGTTACGCTCCCATAGCAAGAGGTTCCTCTGCCAGGGGGAGGAGAGGAGCTGCTACCATAGCAGAGTGAAGGTGGTATGTTCAGTGTTGCCCCGCTGCAGAATGGCACGGGTGGTGTTTTAATCCCCAGGACTCACAGAGAAGGCTCGTGGGTAGAACATCTTGGCACAGGACAAGGATTACTTTTAGGTGGTCTTGTAAATGGACCATGATTGCTTGGTACCTGCTGCATCCTCCCGTTGAGTCGCTTGTGTGCTGTCTTCAATAACCTTCTTTAAACTTGTTTTCTTGGTTCTTTGCGTAACAGTGACAACGTCCAAAATCCTGCAGCAAAAATCCTTTGATCTCCCTGGCAGCTCCAGGAAGCTTAACCTGAGTCAGGAGCAGGCCATTCTAAATGCTCTGAGAAAACCCTTCACGCTCATCCAAGGCCCGCCTGGTAAGGCTGTGGGGACAGCATGAGTATGTGTCTGCTTTGTTATGAAAGGCAGGTTAGAGCTCATCTGTTGCTTTCATAGAATCATTTAGGTTGGAAAAGACCCTTAAGATCATCAAGTCCAACTGTTAACCTAATGCTACCAAGTCCACCACTAAACCATGTCCCTAAGTGCCACGTCTACATGTCTTTTAAATACCTCCAGGGATGGTGACTCCACCACTTCCCTGGGCAGCCTTTCTATAGGACCCTTGCTGAGATAAGAGAAGGTAGCATGGGTTGGTGTCACCCACAGCTTTTGAATGCAGTCCCCTCGGTTCTTGATTTTATTTCATGGCTGATCATCTGGATGCTGATGTAGAGCATCAGTGTCACGGCTAAAGTGTTCTCAGTAACCTCCTTGCTTTTCTAGGCACAGGGAAAACTGTTGTTGGAGTTCACATTGTCTACTGGTTCCATAAGCTGAACCAAGAGAATGTTGAGAAGAAGCAAACAGAATCTTCTGAAGAAGAAGAGCCCAAGGGGAGAAAGTGCATCTTGTACTGTGGCCCATCCAACAAGTCTGTTGATGTTGTTGCTGGTAAGTATTGGTTTTGAGCCCCTGAAGCAGCTCGTACTGGTGGGAGGGAGAACACATGGCCATGAGCGGGAGATGGGGAGACTGGAGGGGCAGAGTGGGGCTGGTCCTTACTGAAGACCCCTCACTTCAGGGCAAGGACTGGTAAAGGTGGGTTTGATGAGCAAGGAGTGGGGAGAAGAAGCAAGTGCACAGTGAATGCTGAGCACCTTGCAGGCCATGAGCTTTCTCAGCATCCCTGGTGCCTGGTGCTGTCTGAGCAGAACTGTTCTCCTTCCCCAGAGATGCTGCTGAAGATGAAGAACCTGAAACCACTGAGGGTTTATGGGGAAGCCATTGAGACGATAGAATTCCCGTACCCGGGCAGCAACAAGCACCTCTACCGCAAAATCTTGCGGGATGCAAAACCAAAGCATGAGCTCAGGTAGGACCACGTGGCCTCAGAAGCTCTGAGAGTGCTGGAGAACGATGGTTTCTGCACCAATAAAGCTGAATGAGCCAGAGCAAATGCGGTTTCCACTCCACTACTGTGGAGCAGCGCTATTAACCTGCTTTGTAATTAATTTTTTCAAGGGAAGGTGTGGAGTCTGATGTAGCACCTAGTCGGGAAACCCAGGTTGTTCAAAAGATCCTTGATGTTTTCCTCTCTCTTTT
>NW_010286667.1:13477-26585 GCF_000700745.2 Antrostomus carolinensis
ATTCCTGCTTGCAACCGCTAAAGAGGAGTGGTTGTATTTTGTGTCCTCGAGGGTGAACTAAGTGCTGGATTTATGAAGATAGAACAGTCTGGCTGTGACTTCTTTAGCTCATGGGGTTTCTCCACATAGACAAGTGTGGTCTGTTTCACTGTAGAAGAGATCACTTGGGTCTTTGTTGGGGGAAAATGTTTACATATTGACTCTTTATTCAGTGAAATAATCCTGCATCATCGCATCCGGCGGCCACCCAGCCTTTTTTGGCAGGAGATCTGTAACTTTGATGATCGAATGAAGAAAAGAGAGAAAATAACAGAAGAAGAAACAAAGAAGTGAGTAGAAAGAGGCTCTGGTGAGAGATGGTTGACTTTGGCCGTGTATCACCTCCTAAGCAGTGCCCGAAGAAGCACAGTACAGCAATCTCATCCCCGTGTGAGAAGAGGTTTGGGCCATCCTTGCTAGGTCTCAGCTGGCACAAACTGGTAGACAGTGGATTTGTCCCAGTTCATGCAAGCTAAGGGACGAGGTGTGAAAACATCAAGACAGATGAATAAGTTGCGTGTTTGTAATGATGCTGAGAAGTGATGAGCTCCAGGTTGGTGGTACAGTGCAGAGCCTCAACATTACTTCTGCTCTGGCACTGTTGTCCATCTGGACCAAAAGTCATATTGTATGTCTGTGATGCATCTTCTGCCTCAAGCCTCTGCCTTGTTGGGTTCAGGACAAAGTAGGTTTCCTACAGTGTCCATCCAAAGCCCTTTTCTGGGAACACCAGCTCATCCTGGGGAGGGAGATAGAGCCATGATAATTTGGGAGAGTGTAGCCTCTGCAGGAGGAACCTGGAGATGTTTCCCTTATGCATAACCTGGTGTCTTCTGCATCGACTACCAGGTACAAACGTACTTTGTCAGCTGCTCATGCATATGAACTGGCACGCCACGATGTCATCCTGTGCACGTGCTCTGCTGCATCTGCCCCCTCCCTGGAGAAGCTCAACGTCAGGCAGATAATCATCGATGAGTGTGCCATGTCCACAGAGCCTGAGACCCTCATCCCCTTGGTCAGCCACCGCTATGCTGAGAAGGTAAGTCCTTTCCAAAGACCCATCTCTAGGACAGCTGCTCAGGGCTCTCAAACCTCTGCGCATCTTCCACCCCTTACCATGCTGCTCTTCCAAGTTCTATCAGCTTTTAAGGACCACCATATTTTAATGTTGTTCTTGGTAGTATCTATGATGGTGCATCAATATTTCAGCCTTCAGGGAGCTGTTTCCTTTGAGGTACCTTTCCTGATCCAGGTACAAATTATTAATGTGACAAGAAGCACAGAGCAGATCTCAGCAGACTTACTACGCAATGTCTTTCTCCTCTCAGATGGAACAAGGTTCTGCATTATCTGGGTCAAGATCTTTATATAATGACCAACTTGGTCCTTGATTGAGGTTGCTGTAACCATAACATAAATAAGGAGCAACAAATGTCTGTGTGCAAAGTAGCCTTTCAAAGAGCTGGTTGCCTTCACCAGTGCTACCACCCTCATAGTTGAGGTGTCCACTCTTTGTTCCAGGTTGTTTTGCTTGGGGATCACAAACAGTTGCGGCCTGTGGTCCACAATGACTTCTGCAAGAGTCTTGGCATGGAGAGGTCTCTTTTTGAGCGCTACCAGAATCAGGCATGGATGCTGGATATGCAGTACCGCATGGTGAGGCCCTCAAATGGATTTTCTTTTCTTCATCACAGAATATGCTGCTATCAGGACTCGCCTCAAGCCACAGAAACAAGATGTTCTCCACTAGTGCTTTCCCTTCATAGAGTAACGAAAAACACACTCACCCAGGGCCAGCTCTAGCACCGTGGCATTGCGGGTGGAGCCAGCTCAAAAAGATGCTACAAGTTGAGAAGTTCCTTGGTTTTTGTTCACCTCAGTTTCTCCTCTTTTCTCTGCCAGCACAAAAGCATTTGCGAGTTCCCATCCCAGGAGTTTTATGGTGGGAAGCTGAAAACGTGGCCCCAGCTCGCTCATAAAGCCAGTGTCTTCCACCACAAAGGTAACGACTGCTGCCCTATCATCTTCGGACACGTGGAGGGGAAGGAGCAGACCCTCATGATTTCTACTGAGGAAGGAAATGAGAACTCCAAAGCTAACCCAGAAGAAGTGGAGCAGGCGGTGAGGAGGGTCCTGGGGAATTGCTGGAGGTGCAAAAGGGGGAGTGTTATGCAGTGGGGTTCTGGGGATCGTGGAGGGATGATGAGTAGTGATGTATGATAAAGATCAGTGGGGTGCTGTATCTGCCTGGCATCTTCTCGGGTCTGGAGCACGCCAATATGTCCCTGGCCAGAGGGAAGGACCCAGAGCAGGGAGAGCAGCATGGGGTGCTGGAGGGCTGGTTCCCTCAGCCACCACTGCCAGGTGAGCAGGACTCCGGTCTCCCCAGGTGAGGCTGGCGAAGCAGTTGACACTAGATGGCACCATCCGGCCGGAGAGCATCGCCATCCTGAGCCCCTACAACGCCCAGGTGTCCGAGATCAGCAAGAGCCTCCAGAAGGAGGGCATCCGCGGGGTGACCGTCTGCACCATCATGAAGAGTCAAGGTGAGGCTGCAGGAGAGGGGAAGGTTGGTTCTGGTCTCTTCTGCCTTCCCAAAGACTGAAGCAACTTCTCACAGAGACAGTCTTTGAGCATATCCTACACCATGGTCATTTCAGCCATGGAGGAAGCATCCCTGGGCCAAATTTCTGGGTGATTTGTGATGATAATAAATCCTTTGGAAGCCTCTGGAGTGCCCAGGCAGCATGAGACTGCTGAAGATAGGAAGGTTTCGTGTGAAGGATGTCTGAAGGGGTGTTAAAGAACTGCGGCAGCACGTGCTCTATGGAGAGCAATGACCAGGGGTCCAATGGCCTCCAAAGCTGGAGAAGCCCAAATGGTGGCTGCGGTTTTGTAGCTCTTGCTGTAGAGAAATGAGCGTCTTGTGGGGTGGAGGGGAGGCTGGATGCTTCCTTCTAAAAAACCTGGTTCAATTCCACTTTCTAGGAAGCGAGTGGAGATACGTGATCCTGTCGGCTGTACGCTCCTGCCCCCGATCAGAGATCGATAGGAAGCCCACGAAGAGCTGGCAGAAGAAGTACCTGGGGTTTGTTACCGACCCAAACCAGGTCAATGTCGGCATCACACGAGCTCAGGAAGGACTTTGCATTTTAGGTGGGTCTCCTGGGAGCATGCCCAGGCCTGCAGGGGAACAGGACACTTGGATAAAGGGGTGGAGATCCAAGCTAGTCCAAACGATGGTCTTGCTTTATTCTTCTGCCTTTCAGGCTGGCTGTGGTTTTGAAGCTGGGCAATCTCTGCAGAGCAGACTCCTGCATGGCTTGTATGTCGCATGTATAATTAGTTTTTCCCACCCTTTGGTTCGGACCATGTTGTTTCCATCACTTGTGTGCTAGAGCTTCTCTCCTAACAGAATTGGGCTGCTTTTTTTTCCTCCTTATCACGCAGACTTAGGCTGTGATGTGTAGGGCAGCTGCTCGCAGATGTGACAGCACTGAAAAGGGAGGTGGGATTTCACAGAGCTCTGGCTCAAGGAAACATCCCTGCAAGTTAACTGGCCACCTTGGGCTAGAAATGTTGGACAAAAGTTTCTGTGAGCACTCTGTGGTGATGTCATCTGAGCCTCTTCTGGCCATTAACCTGCTGTCCCCATCCCTGTGCCCACAGGGAACCAGTACCTCCTGGAGTGCAACCCTTTGTGGAGGACACTGCTCCAGCATTACAGGCAGCGCAACTCCTGCACTACAGCCCAGGGGATTTTCATCAGGAGGACTTCAGCCTTCCACCGATGAGGATGGGTTGGACCTCGAGGAGCTTGTCTGGTGTTACATGTGCCTTGGGAAGGACACAATCTTTCCATTATTTAATGACCCATGGAGCCAAATGCGGTGGGGGAGCCAGGACCTTCCCCTGCACAGTGACAGCTCAACTTCAGTTCGTGCTTTGGCATCTTGTGGGGTTTTTTTATAATCAGTGCCACCTTGGATAGGAACTTTGAGCTCTAGCAAACCAAAAAGCATTGGAAATGGATGGATGGGTGTGTGACTTTATTGATGAATTATGTTTTTAACTATAAGATGCTCAGCGGGGCCACCATCCCACCTGCCAGTGCAGCTGCGCTTTGGGGACCAAAGACTCAGTCCGTTCCCGGAGGGTGGAATGACTGCAACGCAACGGAACCATGTGCCAGAGAGGACCAAAGCTTCTGAGTGGGCTACCACTCATTTTAAAACCAAGGCCAGGGAATTTTTAAGGCTTCTTTGTTTGTTTTGTTCTTATTTTTTTAAAGTGAAGGAAAAAAGCAAAGAGAGAACCATGTCCCACTCTTTGTCTAGCCAAAACGCTCTTCTCTGAGCCTGTGAATATCACAGAGCCAAGGCCAGGTTGATTTTGTAAATAGATTTACTTATTCTTTGTACAAAGGAGGTTGTCCTTACCAGTATAAAGTCAAGGAAAAGTGAGGACCACTTATACTAGGAAACATTGGAATTCGTAAGCGTATTTTAAACTGTTTGGAGTTTTATTTTAAATCTCCCTCTGTAAGAGCCCCCCCCTTTCCTACCCCATATTTTTTTAAAGCTGCTTCTAATTTATTACCTTTTAACTCTGTGAATTTCTTTCACAGTCTGATGGCCTGAGTTTTTAAGAGCGGTGATAGAACTCTGACAAATGTACCACAGCATATATGTGTATAATGTTTTGGGTTGGGTTTTTTTTAATTTTAAGTAGCCAAGCTGCTGTGGTTCACTGGAGGAGGCTGCTTTTGCCTGGTGATGGATGGCTGACACGGATGTCCAGCAGTGAAGTGGTGCTCTCTGCTGAATCATGGAGCTGCTTTTTTGTGAAGCATGATCTTTTTTTTTGAGGGAGGGGTGTCTTTTTATCTCATTTCAATCCTGAATGTATGAAGTGCCTGCCCCAGCTCTCCCCAGGACCACATGCTTGGCTGTCTCTAGATGTGCATGTGGGATGGAGCCAAGATGCAATGATGGTGGTTTTGCACCACGGATCTACTGTGCTGGGACACCAGGGCTCCTTGGTGTGAGTGAAGGGTCCCTGTGACTTCACAGTGCTACGGCAGGGATGAATTTTGTCCTGTGTTTGCAACTGAAAATGCTGCATGGCTCTTTCCAGGGAGGAGGAATGTGCAATAAGAAACTGGAAAAGTCTTTATTTAACGCTGTGTTTCTTCTCCTGACTCTGTGTTAGACTTGACTTAGGAACCTATGGAGAAATTTTGTTGTCCTCTCATTTTAAACTACCTTCCTGCACTTCTGCATTTAGTGGGTTTGATCTGTAGGCTAGAGACCACCCAAGCTTGCTCTTGTCTTACTGAAGCATAATAACAGGCATATGGCTGGTGATTCCACAAGGGACAAAATCCCATAGGAATTAACTCTTGCTGGTTCTAAAGATGCTTGATAAAAGCTGGCAAGATGTAAAATTCATTGTTCTTTGAAGTCATCCCAGCTGGGATCTTAAACATTCTGTGCCAGCCTGATTTTGCAAATAATGTTGCAATTCCAAAATAAGTTTTTTATGGGAATCATTTTGTGGATGACTGAACTGCAATCACATATCTCCGAGATGATGTGGAGCGTTGCAAAAGATGCTGCAATTGTTGGGATAAATAATTTAGCATGGTGCCAGCACCATTCGAACAAAGTCACCTTGGTCCCTTTAGAACCAGTGGGTCTCGTTTTCATGATCTAATGTAAGTAAGTGAGGAGTCTCTACTCTGAGTTTTTTTTGCTGGCTATTTCATTCCACGTAACACAAATGAGGAGTCTCGCCCCAAGGTCAGTGGCTTAGTCCAATGCTCTTGTGAGGGGGCTGGCCATGTGTTTGTATAGACCAAGAAAGAGACCTCACAAAGCATCTCTGTGCTCTCAGTGAGGAAAAAAATGTTTACTGCTGCTGCTTGGAGGGTAAAGCCTGGACTGAAATGCTTTGCTTGGTCACCTCTGTGTTGCAAATCAATATACATTTTTATATATTTTTTTTTTCCTCTGAAGATGTATTTTGTAACTGGTGTTTAGAAAACGCTGCCCTGGACCACCCAAGCAGCAGTAACAGCCAGGCTGGACTCTGGGGCTGTTTGGGCCATGGGCAGGTACCTGTAGAGCTGGTCACACAGCTGTGACAGTCAGGGATAGCAGAAAGTGCAATTAATCAAACTTTTGATAGACTGTTAGTGACAGCTGAATACTGTGTTCTTGTATTTGTGCTCATGGATAGAGAGAATCATAGAAATTAAGAGAGGAAAAAAAAATCCAAGTAGTCCGGTTTTATTTGCATACAGAGCTTTGAATTTACTTTTGAAATAATTTTATGTTCAAGCACATCTTTTGAAAATGCTTTTAAAAAACCCAAACCACCAAACCTTTGGTCATTCCAGTAGGAAGCCACTGGCAGCACGGTGCACAGGGTATCTGTCTGACCACAGGCTCTACAGTTTCTGCATCTTACAGACAAGAGAACATTGTTGCAGGACACAAATGTGGGTTCATCCAACAGGATAACTTAATTTCCTGGGCACTAACGAGAGCTTGAGGCCAAGTTGAACAAGGGGAACCAGCGCACGCGGGAAGCGGCGTGCCAGCCGCCAGCCTGGGACGGTCCGTGCGGTCACAGCCATCGCCCGGCGTCCCCCTGGGACTGGCACTGAAATCACAGACCTCCAGGATGAGGAAACTTCTCCTCAGCTCCAGCTGGCAAAGGAGAAGCCCACTGGACTGTTCTGAAGGATTTGGATAGATCTGTGTAGGACAATCAATTTACTGCAATAAATTGTTGGGTGTTTTTGTTCATTTGTTTGGTCCGTGCGGTCACAGCCATCGCCCGGCGTCCCCCTGGGACTGGCACTGAAATCACAGACCTCCAGGATGAGGAAACTTCTCCTCAGCTCCAGCTGGCAAAGGAGAAGCCCACTGGACTGTTCTGAAGGATTTGGATAGATCTGTGTAGGACAATCAATTTACTGCAATAAATTGTTGGGTGTTTTTGTTCATTTGTTTGGATTTTTAAATAGAAATGCAATGTTAAGTGTCATGAAGTGTAAATTAAGGAACTTCAAACGTGGCAGGATTTTATCTTTTGTATGTCCGTGTCTTGCAGCAAACCTCAAATGACATTTTGGATACAAATATTTTTACCTGCTTCTACCGTTTGTAAGAATGAACCTCAACATTCCTTTTTTTGATATTTAAGCCATGATTGTAAAAATAATTTGAATTTATTTAAATAATAAATTTTATTACTAAAAGGTCTGCTTAGTGATGGTTTGACTAGAATATGTGTGGGGTGGGACAGCTAGATTTGGACTGAACCAAATGGTAAAGAAGAATATGAGCATTAAGTGCAGTACATGGCAGAAAAGATTGTTTTCTATATGTTGGGTGTGTGGA
This sequence comes from Antrostomus carolinensis, assembly GCF_000700745.2. NCBI lineage: Eukaryota > Metazoa > Chordata > Aves > Caprimulgiformes > Caprimulgidae > Antrostomus > Antrostomus carolinensis. Next base: position 20,929 of record NW_010286667.1, read on the forward strand.
TTTGGGGCTTGGGGAGGTGGTTGGTGGTTTTTTGTTGTTGTTAGATGTTGGGGGTTTAATCAGAGTGATCTTTTCACGCACATGAAATCGTGGTTAGATAAGGCACAGGGTGTAGAGGGTGAGAGGAACCAGAGGTGAAGGTGAGTTATGGTGAGTTATTTGCAGAGCTTAGGATTCAGTTCAGGTGTTTTGGAGGAAGGATGTGTGGGGGAAAAATTAATTGGGGTAAGAAAGAAAACAAAGCAACATCATTGCAAGAAGCAGGCACTGGGCATCTTTTCATGGATGGAAAGCACGGGGTGGTAGAGCTGCTTCCATCTGCTGTGTTTTGCATCTGAGGTGTCCTGCAAGACTGCCTGCTTCTAGCTGCTCCCACCTGTGAGTTCTGGCAGTGGGAACTGAGGGCTGAGTCCCAAATGCTGCCTGAGGATCTCGTTTTGTGTGAGAAATTTGGAATGGGTGACCATTAACCTGGAAAGATTTGGGGAAGGCTCTTGTAGAATTGTTGAAAACAGAACGAGTTCAGTTCCACAGAAAAAGGTTTAAAAATAAGGTTTACTTTTGATTTTTCTCATCCATGGGTAAAATGAGAAAAATGTTCTTGTGTGCCACCTCATTCTTCTGGTGCATAAGTGCTGCTGTTGGCGTCTTCATCAGCGTTAGTTTTTGTCTTCAATATAATGCTGTCGTGCCATTTTACAAAGACGAGTGTGTCGGTGGCTGCTCTTCTAATTGTGAATTCATATGATCTGCCAGGCTGCAGGTCCTGGACTACGCACGTGTTGGAGGTGACTGTCTGAATCCTACCATGTCCCAGTTCTCTCAGACTCCTGTCTGTCACTAATTTAGTGTACAGCTCACATGGTCCAAGTTGTGACTCTTGATTTTCACTGAACCATTTGAGCTTGGCCCAGTTCTTGTGTGCAAATGATGCTTCTCGATCAAAAATCAGTGGCATCTTTGTCTGGAGAGAAAGTGTAATGGCTGGGAGACTGGTACCTCTGAGATCTGCATGGGACACCAAACTGTGCTTGGCGTAGAGTTGTCCTGGCACTTGCAAGGAGATGAGAGTTTCCATAAACTGGGAGAGCTTGGACAGTTTCTGTGCAATCAAGTCCCACTGGCAGAGGAAAGTTGTCATGTCGTAGGTCTCTACGTAACAGCTCAGCTCCTCCCAACCTCGTGCCAGCTGTTCTAACAGCTCGGTTAAAAGTGATAGCTGGATTTCAGTCTGGTTTTTCCCCACCTTCTTCATCCTCTGCAGGTGGACGGGGTCTATGAGTTGCAAGATGTCAATCGGATGCGTCACGTGGTTCTGGTCTCTCACGTTCACTTGTTTGGGCTCAATGTCCAAATAAAAGTAACACCTCTTCAGAAGCTCAGCGTTGCTATAGAGGTGCTGGAGGTGCTGGAGGCTCAGGCTGGAGTGCAGGAACTGCAGAACAAAGCTTCTCTTTTCCAAGTACAGCTCCCAGCTGGATGTGCCTTGTTGTTCTTCCCTGTGCACGCTACTCTCCATCCTGGTTGCAAACTCATTCAAAGCCATGATTCCAAAGCTCAGTGGCTGTGGAAGAAAGCAGCCATAATAATGTTAAGAACCAAAGGAAAAGCAGCTGTGAGGGAGTAAAATCATGGCTGTGACTCTTCTCTGTTAATTATAAAGCTTAGCTTATAAATTGATAGATGGGAAAGAACTGTTAGACTAGGTGTAGTTCCAGAGGAATGTTCCTTTTTAGCTGTATGGTTTCTAATGTTTTCTATACTCTACTTTTATATATTCCAACCAACTGGTGTCCTGCTACCCCCGCCCCTTGAGAGGTTCTACCTCTGCTTAATAGATTCACTGTCAGGAATCATTCTCTGATATACTCTGCCAACATTTCTCTCTATCTTATTATCTTCTGCTTCATTCTAATTAGATGCCTTTGTACTCCTGTAAGCAATTTCTTTCCATTCTTCTACATCTCAGGAGATGTCTATTTTTCTCTCTTTGTAATCTGCTAGGCTGTTGAGGTTTGAGACCCATCTTCTAAGCCAATTCCTACAGCTACATAATCACCTTGGTGATTCAAATTAACCCTCTGCCCTCCAAGAGAGCTGGTACGCAGCACACAGAACCAGGCAATATGCTGAGTGCCACCTCACGACAGCTTTCAAGAGGAACTCTGGCATTTTTTCCTTGCTCCTCTGCCTTCAGCAGTGGATTGACAGTCGTAACCTGATGTTTTCAGTGATGTGTTGCTTCCCCTTTCTTTGGTTTTAGTTTAAATCATCACATCAATTCACGATATCTACTTGCTTTCTTGTAGAACACTGCTAGTCTATAAACAATGTAGAGCTAGAGAAGGAAACACACGTAAAGCACCTGTGAGCAGAGATGGTTTGCTGCTAAGAAGGTGTGTAGGTGGTGGTCCTTCATAGCAGTGTATCTGCTGCCTTAGACCAAGCTGTGTTATTTACTGGTAAAGCTGTGCCCTGCTCGGTGGTGCCTGCTCAGCCAAGACAGAAGGTGTTTCTCTCTTGTGCTTTAGCTGAAGTACCTGTGGCTCACACAGCTTATCTATCACAAACAGAAATTAACTCAACAAATGCCTCTGTCCCTGTTGTCAATGATATTTGTAACGAGGACCCAGCTCGGTGTGGAGAGCCTGGCTTTCACCAGCTGAACCCATTTGATTTGTAAAAGAAATAAAGATGGAATCAGAAAGATTTTGTGAGCCCAGTCAGCCTGTGGTGATGTGATCTACCCACAGGTAACTTTCCTCATTCAATGTAATTTCCTGGTTATAAATATTTAAATTCTTATAGTTTCTAACTGGGCTATTTTAATTCTTACATGTCTCGTAGAAGCCAGATGGTCATACTTAGTTGACAAAGTAATTTTTCTTAGCCTTAGTTCCCTGAATACATAGCAGAACTAATAATACTTCCTAATGGGAATTTTGAGCATTTATAAACCTTTCAGCTGTCTGGCCCCTAGCTGCACTACAATTTATACTAATTCACTCATTTTCAGTGACTTTTTTTTTTTTCCAAGAGAGCTGTCAATTTAAAAAACAAGCTGTATTTCCTTTTTACTTTTTTCTTTCCATTAAAAAAAAAAAAAAAAGAAAAAGAAAAGAAAGAAACAGAAACAGCCTCCAGCTAAACCAAAGCTGTGCCAGTTCCTGGCATCCCTGTATGGAGCACAACAGGGACAGCACATGCACCAGGTGACATTACCCGGCTTGCAGAGCGCTTTGGCTCTCTGGAGCAATCTGTTTGCCCACAGACAGAGCTGTGATTGTGCTTGTTTTCCCTTTCTGTTTTTATATCTCTTTTTTCCTTGCCAGAAATGGCTTTTTTTTTCCCCAGTAGCACTGCTACGTTGGCAGCCTGCGAGGCTGCAGTTGCACAAGCTGGGGGTTGTGTGGCCCTGGGCTCACTCAGGGTTTGAGGGGATGGAAGGGGGTACCCATGGGAGCTGGGGACACCCACGGGAACTGGAGCCACCCCAACACATTCCCCGTGGCTCAAACCCAGCCCTTCATCCCAGGGTGGCTGCCTCCTCACGCCACCCCGGGTTGGGGGACGAGGGAAAGCCAGGGAGCTGTGGGGATGAGGCTCCACGCTCTCCCCTCTCCCTGCACTTGGTTCCCAACACCCAGGCTGGTGGGGCTGAACCCCCAGCACCCCCCAACTTCTCCCCCCAAGGCCTTGCTGTTCACCAGATGCTTTTTGCTCTTGGCAGCAGTGGTTTGGGGGGACACACCCCAATTGTCCAAGGCACTGCAGACCTCAAAATCATTTATATCTTCTCCTCTATAAAATCTTCTCCTCTATAAATCTCAGTAATCCACTCCTCAGCCGCCCACCCTTCACCCTCTGGTCCCAAATTGTGGAATTGTGGTACCTTGGGTTGGGTGACACCAGGCTGGTCCCGAGGAGCGATGGCTGCGGCCGTGGGGAGGGGAGCGCGGCTGCCCTCTCCTCTGCCCGATTCACCACCGACGTGTGTTTTTATACCCCAAGAGGTGACTCAGGTCACTCATAATGAGCCAGCACACAATGCCCAGCTGTTGTCATCACAGTGTGATGTGCCACCCAGTGCTGGGCAGGGGACAAGGGGCCGGTGCGATCCTTGGGCTGGGCATCCTGCACTTGGAGGTGTGCCAGGGCTCTGTCCCCCACCCCAGGGCTGTGTCCGGACGGTTTCCCATCGTACCGGAGGGCACAGAGGAGAAAAGCAGAGGGGCCAAGGTCTCCGTGCTTCCTCCTTCACAGACACGTCTTGTTTCACTCCCATCTTGTGCCCTTGATGTTGGGACGAGGCTGTGGGAGTGCTCAGCAGCGTGAGGTTAACGGTCGGACTGGATCTTAAAGGTCTTTTCCAATCTCGGCAATTCTGTGATTCTGTCTTTTCCAACTTAAACTGGTCTATGATTCTAAGCTAAGAGGACCATGTTTGAAGGACTGCAGGGTCTGTGATCACTGAAGCATCCAATATATGATTTCCAAAGCTTTGCTCCCCTGTGCGAGACATTCCCGTTGCTCCTCCGTGAGTTTCACCTCTGCTCCATGGAGCTAGGCAGCAGTTTCTGTGTTTTATGAGCCTGAGCTCCGAGGCCAAGGAGCCCAAATCTGAGCTGCTGCACTATGGGCTGGTTCAATGCCCTGTTCTTTCTGCAGAGCCCAGACCTCAGCAGTGACCCGTGGGGACACAGCCCCGAGCCAAGGGTCCCTGCAGACAGAGGTGAAGCAGCTAAGGCAGGACAGCCAGCAAATGGTAAAGACCAGCTCAGAGCAAGGTTGTAGTGAGCACAGCACTGAGCAGAAAAGCTGGTTCCATCCTGGGAAGCCTTAAGAGTCGTGCTAGTGGTACCCTGCACCCTGCAAGGTGGCTGCGGTGAAGCACTGTGCTGGCACATGGCTGCTCTGTTTCTCACCTTGCAGGCACCTCACTGGGGTTTTTAGTTGCCAGGTAAAATTCTGCCTCTGGGGCTGGTGCATCCTCACAGCCCCAGCTACCAAGGCCACTCCAAACAACTGCACTGCTTGTAGCATTTCTGGGAGGAGGATTGGGAATGACCCTGCCCTGAATTTCTGAGCATCAAGACATCATCATCAGCATCACGCTGCTGCTCTGCCTGGGACCTTCTCTGAGCCCAGCATAGGGGGGATCTGGGACACCCACAGAGAGGCTTCAGCTTTACTCTTTGCTGCTTTGCAGATGTTAAGATTCGCCCAGGAAAGCATAGCTGGTTCTGGAGTACTAATGGGATCTGCTGGGCTCTATGGCATGCTGCAGGGTGGGGTTATTTTTGCTTTTCCAGGGTGAATTTTGCAGTTTTTACATCTGGGGCCAGACACACTCCAGTGCTTTGCTCTCCACAATGAGACAGAGGCTGTTTCACACAGTGTCCAGAGTTTTCTTAACTTAAACACATAATCCTTATTAAAGAGATGTGTTGAAATAGGATATAAACTGCTCCATTAAGTGCAGCAAACTCCCTTTTGGGGAGGAAGGGATTTTCCTGCTCTACTTTGCTGTGGGACCCGTCTGCCCAGTCAGCTGTTTGATTGTGGCGAGGAGACTTGCTCGTCTGGCTCACAGTGGCAAGCTCAATACCGTGACCGCTGTGTCCATCAGCAAACCAGCCAGGCATCCTGCCTCTGAA
>NW_010286668.1:0-1406 GCF_000700745.2 Antrostomus carolinensis
CAACCCAAACCATTCTATGATTCTGTAAAAAAGGAATTCACAAATGACTCAAGTACAGCAATTCCAAACAATTACATATTTCCATAACTCACTAATTACAGTGAAGGGATAGTTGTAACATATTGTAGGTAAGAAGTCAGTATAAGAGGAAACCTAATAAGGAAATGTTTCTTCACTATTCCAAATAAACCAAAAAAGAAAATTGATAGGTTATCAATTTGAAAATGGTATTCCTACATACCATTTTGAAAAAAACTCACACTAGAACTTCACATATTGCAGATCAAAGGGGGTTCTGGGAAGTCAGACACAGATATACCTCTGGTATGAGTAGATGGGCTGAGGAATAAGAACCTTTTCTGTTACGTTTGAGCATTGTTTATTGGCTAAAATAAACTGTTACTTCCACTGGATTATTTAACACCATTTTCTGGTACAAATCATGTATCTGTATATCACTACTAATGTTGCTAGTTATTCCATGAAGTTAAATTATTGCTCCAGACTTTCAGAAGTCTTTTTCAAATTCAGGTTCAGATTTAACAATTGAAGAGTTATGGTAATATAACCAGATGCATATATACACTTTTTTTTTTTTCCACAACAATTTGCATTTTACAGAACTACAAAGCTGGCTGCCACTATTAAGAATTACCATTGCATTTACATGTGCTAATGCTCTCAGACAGATCATGTTGAAAACTAAATACTACTAAGACTAATCTAAAGCCCTAGAACTGTTAAGCATTTCTCAATGTTGCTTCTGAAGCACAGCGTAGCAAATGGAGTAGTGCCTTGCCCGTATATTAATACAACTATAAATTACTTTTTAGAGTTCAGAGAATGATTTTTTCTATGCATTTTGAAAATATTCTAAAATGTCATGACAAGTTTTTCTCAGGTTTCACCTTTTAGCATCTAGAACAGGAGGAGCTGGAAGCCGTTGTGCAGCAGGATAGTTGTGACTTGGTTGCCATCACAGAAACATGGTGGGATGACACTCACGACTGGAGTGCTGCAAAGGATGGCTATAAGCTCTTCAGAAAGGATAGGTAAGGAAGGGGAGGCAGTGGAGTAGCTCTGTATGTTAGGGAGTGTTTTGATTACATATTGCTCAGGATTGTGATGATAAGGTGGAGTGCTTATAGGTAAGGATAAAGGGGAAGGCTAGCAAGGCAGATGTCCTGCTGGGAGTCTGTTATAGACCACCCAACCAGGATGAAGAGGCAGATGAGGTATTCTACAAGCAGGTGCGAGAAGTCTTACAATCACTAGTCCTGGTTCTCACAGGGGACATCAACCTATCTGTCATCTGCTGGAAATACAACACAGCAGAGAGGAAACAGTCTAGGAGGTTCCTGGAGCACGTAAGTGGCTCAGGTGCCCCTTTGCAATAGGTTTGAGGC
>NW_010286669.1:0-8663 GCF_000700745.2 Antrostomus carolinensis
CCCTCAGAGACATACCATAATCTCAGGAACCCTGCACTCAAAACTGCAGCCGTCTTTGGCACCACCTGTGTCTGTGAGCAGACGTTTTCCCGACTGAAACATCTGAAATCTCCAATCAGACCCAGACTGACTGATGAACACTGGCATCACTTGCTACGACTGCAGTGACAAATATGGAACCTAACACTGACCATCTCATTAGCCAAAAGCAGGCCCAGAGTTCACACTGAAATATTATTTTTGTTGATTACAATTGTTCTTCATTTTAAATACTGCATTCTTTTTCCCGGTTTTTGTGCACTACTACAAATAAAATATGTGCAGTGTGCATAGGAATTCGTTCATTTTTTTCCAAACTATAGTCTGGCCCCCAACAGTGTCTGAGGGACAGTGAACCGGCCCCCTGTTTAAAAAGTTTGAGGACCCCTGCACCTGAAGACTGTAGTGAGGAAATCAGCTTATATAATGTTGCCGAAATCTTCACATGCTTGCCTACAAGTAAGACCCTGAATTAAATATATTTGGTTTCAAAGTACAATCTAAATAGTTCTGCAAAACCCCTCTGCCACATGACCTCAACTCACTTGATTTCCAAGGTAAACCAATGCTGAGTCTGTTTACCTGAAACCCCCTTATTCTCTTCTACTCTGGTAAACCCAAATTATTAAACACAGTTTGTACATCACACACAGTATCTGTCTCAGTAATATTTGTTAAAAACCTCAAACCAAAACCAAACATTAAGATCACCTACATTCAGCACAAGAACTATTTCCCCATACATGACATCCTTAAAATAAGGCTCCATAAGCAGAAGGAAAAGGCCACTTTGAAGGAAGGGAACTTTTCACTGAGGACTTATTTTGGAACACACTATAAGACAAAGCTCCGACACAGCTTTTTGAAAGAAATGTTGGATTTTGCTTTGTTTTATAGAAGAGATTTTTCATAATGCAGTTCTAAGCAGCTGACAATCCATTAGGATATGAACTATTATGCTCATCTTAAGAAGTTCTCTTTTTTTGGGCGTTTTCAGAGCTTGATTTAGTAGGTAGCCAAGTAGACAGGAAAGGTCTACAAGGGACCTAGGTCAGTTACCGTTGCTAAACTCATTGCAATTGTTAAGTGCTCCATTTTGCCTAAATTTGATTCATTATCATCCTCCCCCAAGGATATTCTGGAACTCTTTCACCCACCCACCACATTCCCTTCCCCAGCCTGACCTTCCATGTGTCTTTTAATAACATCCAGCATAACATCAAACAAAGCTTTTAGATTCAACACATATCTATCTGCTCAGAGGGCTTTAATTCAGGTGGATGAGCTCTGTCTTAGAATTAGAAAAAAAAATTAATTACAGCTTTCACTGTGTAAATATGCTCAAGAAACCACAACACTCGGTAAGCAGAAACCATCCCTAAGGTGCTGAAGTTTGTCAGAACACTTGTTTCACAGCTGGGAAATCACAAGCCTTCTTGATTACTCATTTTAGCTTCAAATACACCTCCAATTCATATGTTCTACGGGTAGAACTGAGGCCATTACTTGCACCAGAAAACAAACAATAACGAGTTCAAGTTACTCTGAGGTAAGAAAATTAAGACTGAGGACATGTTACATAAAAAGGTAACGTTACATAAAAGTCACTCTAGGAAAGAAAACACTGGCTACACATTTTCTTTCCCACTCGCAGCCGTAGTTTCAAAAAGCCTCCAACTTCACAAATATCAGTTAGCTACACTACACGCTGCAAGTCAGCGACATCACAAACATTAATCACATGAAATCAGTTTTATGCTCAAGTTCTTCTGTACATTTGCATGCACTGAAATAATACCATTTTGGAGGATATTTACCTTTACATATTGGAAAAACATAGTGAGGACCATGATAGCGTCCAGTGTCACTGCAAACAATCTGTGCAGCATGAGCAATGTGTGTGTTTGTACTTGTAAAATGTAAACTCTTCTCCAAGTTATTGCTCCAGAAAACATATAGATAACAATTATTCCAATTAAATTGATTTTAGAAGAATAAGGAAAGTTCCTAGATATACTCTTCTGACAGTCTATGCAGCAACTGTTAACCATACTCACTATTTCTGACAGATCCCAATATATCTGATCCTTGCTGTTGCCAATAAAGCATGACAACTGTGAGAACAGAAAAGTACATTAAAATGCAAACATTATTTTGCACAGTATATGTTTTTAAATGTATGCACATACATTATATTGTATTTATCTATTACTACAGAATATTTCTGATGTCAAATAGCAGATTTATTTTTTTTTTTACTTCAAAGAAATCTAACTTTAAAAAAAATTATTTTAAAAAAACACCACAAAAAAACCAATCAAACAACCAAACAAACAAAAAAACCCAACCAAACCAAACAAGCCTAGTTCACAGTACAGGAAGATATCTTGTTCAGAAAGAATGGTATCAACAACGACCCGCACTAGTTTGCAATCATCCTGCGATCTACAGGTATTTGCAGCAAGTTCTGAAAAAGCTTTCCTTCTCTAAGTTTTTAAACAGCACTTAAAGGGGTTTGTTGTTTGCTTTTTTAATTATTCTGCCAAGCAAAGGCTGACTGATTTGAACTATTCTTTATCTGTGTAAAAGGAAAAAGTTATGTTTACTAATTTGAGAGTAATCCATAGACACAGAATACTTTTAGACTATCTACTCTCCAACTGCCATGCAAACACCTTCATAAGAGAGACTATCTCATATAATTACAGTTTCTTTTGTTTTACAAATGTTACTATAAAGAATAGCACATATGATGAATGCCAAGAACAGAAAACCAAGCCTTCACACAGGCCTTTAATTGATCTTGTTAGTTACACAGTGAAAGCTGCTAGGCACATGAGAAATTCCAATTTCCCCTCAAGTTAACAACCGCTACCAACATACACACACAATTTAATAATTCTGACCAAAAGAATCCTCATGAGGGGTCCTGTTTATACCACTTGTCACTTCCCCACCCCTTGCAGGTGGGAAGTGGAGTATTTGTTTACAAGTCCTCAGCATTATATGTTCCTAGATGAAGCCACAATACGACTTTAAAGCACTCAAAGGTCCAATTACAAACTTCCCTCCCAGGCTGCAGTACATCTATCACACCTGTGAAAACCCACATTAGAGGCATGTCCCTGCTTTATCATCCCTGAAACAATATCTAACCAGTTAGGTGTAGCCAGGCAGGTTCCAGGATAATTATGTTTTAAGAACACAAGTTACTCCCACTCAGTATGGTTGCACATCTTTGACATCTGCAATGCTATGTCTTATCACTTCTCTCTACAGTCTACTTTCTGCTGTAAACAAAGCTAAAACAGTATTGTACAGATTACCCTGCCCTAGAAAGCCTCCTCATTACCTTTAAGAGATTAATCAAGAAAGATTAAAGTGTCGGATATTTTTTCTATACCAGATGCCTTTTCTTCCTCAAGTAGCAAACATTCAGATATGATGGAACTGAAAACACAAAAGGTCCAAGCAACATCACATGTTGCCTACAACAGTGGTAGCAGCCGTATCACCACCATGATATGATGCTGCTTTAACATACTCTCTCTCACGAATTTTCAGCAAATGTTACTCAAATCCTAATTAAAATGTAACATATTATGACCCATAAGCAACACAAAATATCACACAAACAAGTAGAGCTTCTGACTTCCTCTCTCCAAAGAGAGAGCTGAACTTTTACATTCCCTCCTTGCCTAGCATTTGTTCTGTCAGTGATCAACAACAAGACAACTTCAGCTCCCACAGCTGCTTGTACTGAAGGGATGCGGTCCCACAGCAAACACTCTCACAGCCCCCAAAAAAGTACATCTGCCAACATGATTTAGCAGCAGTCAAACTGAACCTTAACAAAGGGTTTACGTTCAAGTACACAGCTCTGCAGTTAATTTAAAGACCGGTTACCAGTTATCCTTACATAAAAGGATGCTCCACCTATCTAAATTACTCAAGAGTTTGTTCTTCAGAAAAGTTAGTTTTCCTCAGCGCTTTCAATGAGGACTAGACAAAAATCTGTGACCACAACTAGACCGAAACCTTACAAAAGTCCTGGGAACACTTAAGGTTATCTCCACAGAAATAATTTAAAATAGCTTTCATTTTCCCATCGTAACTGTCCGCAAACTACAGAATTGACTACACGCAACACCACCTTAGTTCACCTTATTTTCTGTGCATTAGTATTTGAAGCAAAGTCAATGCTAAAAATTTACTTGAAAATCAGTAGCATCTTTTTCTACCACAACATATCCAGAAATCCCTGTTTTTTGCTAGAATGTACTGCTAAAGAGATACTATACTCACCCATGATCAGCCTGGTTTTGGTAAGAGGTTGAAGTAATAAATAATGAGCTTACCTCTCCTTTAAGTTTCATATCTTTATTAAAGATTATTCTTCCCATCAGCACAAAATATGTTAAAAGAGAAACCTGAGACTGAACAATTTCTGGGAAGTATGATGTCAAATACCTGACTCAGTTCTTCCTATTATTAACCTAAGGTATCGCTGCTTTGACACACCTAACGGAGTCCAGCACTGCAGATGAGTGAAAAGGCACTGCTCCAAATTATTATTTTATTTCATTTTTAGGATAAGGAAAAGGGATTTTCTTCTTGCCCTAGCTCTATGCATGCAGCACTTCAGTTGATACAAAACAGTTAGTGGATCTTAACTCTTTCGGCCCTATTTTTCTTATTTCTGTGCAAAAGCTGCAACTCGTATTGGCTTTTATGGCAGTTATTTATTGTTACAGAAGGACTAAACCATGTAATTCTATTTTTTAAAAATTGTGACTGGAAATTCAATTTCTAGCATCAAAACAGAGAGAAATTTTGGAACAAGAGTTTCAGACAAGTTTTGCTTTAGTAAAAGGTTTCTTCTAAAGAGAAAACTAAGCACTGCTCATATAAATATGGTCACTGAGTTTCAGAACAACAACCAAATGTGAGATGAGTGGGGCGTTTCTAAGCAAGTGGTACAGTAGCCAAGGAGTACAGCTCTCCCTGTACACATTACTGTAAGCTAGAAAATTTCCTTTCTGTTAATCATCATACCAGTATCATCTGAAAAGCTTCTACATTATCCACCATTTCATGGCATGAAATTAAATGAAAATTTAGAGAACAACACTGAAAGAATACTATTGTTTCAGCTACAGATGGCAATTTCTGATTTATGTTTCAGTTGCACTGTAGGCATTAAGCATTGCTATTAATGTGTCTAATTAAATGGCGCTTTCCTTCACATAAGCAAAATAATTTTTAAAAAATGTTTTAAGAATGCACCTTGTTTCTTGCATTTATATGGACTGGCACAGCCTTTTTTTCAGCAATGCACATGAATTACATTTTCCTTTTGAATAATCGCCTGCAAAAACCTGTAGTAATAGCAAGTGATATTCATTAATCTGATTCTAATGTAACTTAAACATAGCTTTGCTCTCATTTACTATCCAATACTAGTTTAAAAGTAAAGAAAAAGAAAGCTAAATGTCTCAAGCTCTTCCCAGGGCCACAGGGGTTACATCTTACATACAAAAAAAACAGTACTCTAAACAAATATGAAAATACAGACAGGCAGCCACAATTCTTTCTAGAAGACATAGAAGTAAGGAACATACTATGATCGTTACTAGAAACACGTGGACAACAGAGGGATACTGCCCATTTCTGTGAATGCCTGTAACACCTCACCACTTCAGCCATTTGACAGTACTGTTTTCGGTTCAGGCTTCAGACCGAAATCCTCGAGCATCACTGTATTCACTAACCTGTCTTATCTTTTGTACTGTTGTAACACAAGCAAGACTAGGTATAAAAATGGGGTTTTTTTAAATAAATAGAGATACGTTATGCAGAATTATAAAGTTACTCAGTTGCAAGCAGTTTTACATTTGATAAAAGAAAGTATATAATCTTATATAAGCTTGTTATTCCTCCCTGTTTCACCTTACTCAAAAGCCTGAAACCCATGAGCAAATTGCTATCAATTTCTGTATATAGGTACATTTATGATGTTTAACATAAAAGCCATATATTCATAACAAGTCACCCCATTCCCTGTTCTAACAAAACTCTTCTATTTACTTAATAGAAAGAGCCACTGGGAAAAAATATTTAATAAAATATTAAAATGGAAAGAAGCCCCCTTTAACTAATAATTTAAAAACTCTTTCCTAGTTAAAAAACTTTCGTCCTGTGGAAGGATGTTACTTTGAAAAAGTCTATTCTTTAAAACAGACCAACACCATACATCCCCTCAAACTGCTGTTACACACTAGCTACAACTATATGGTATATATGTTATATCTAACACAAATCAAAACAACTCACTTGTCCAGAAAGACAATCATGCCAGTAATTACACAGGAGCTAGGAAGAGAAGGGAGGGCAGATCACTCGGAGATGACGGGGGAGTCAAGCAAGGAGGAGGGTTTGGTTTTAGTCACTGATTTCCCTCCCCACCCCCTGCACAGCAGAGTCAAGTCTGCAGTCTGGTACAAGCTCTGCCTCCACCTCTCACCTCCTACCTACCATTACAGGCAACTCCCAAGCATTATTAAAGAAGCTTTCACTGTTTCGGCACAGACTCAGGCACACCCAGAAGGTGCAAGTCTTTCAGGCAGCTGAGGAAAGCAGCTATAAAAAAATAAAAGTGTCTCAATTACAGTTCAACAGGACGTGCAGCAATAAAGACAGAGATCAAACAGCTGAAAGTAACCAAACATACAGCTGATTCAGGATGTTTTTAGAAACTGTTTCATGAGAAGGACTGTTTCTGCTACCATCCTCCCTTGGGCAATTCTACAACACACCCATACAAGAGGTGGCTGGCTACAGCCTCAAGCTGCAAGGTTCATAACTTTCTAAAAACTCGGTCACCTTGTTAAAAAAAAAAAAAATTAAAAAAATTAAAGCAACTCGCAAGTTAAAGTAACTGTCCCAACAGCTTTGGAGAATCAAGTCACAGGTTTTGAGAACAGTGATCTTGTCATATATCCACCATTCTAAAAACAAAATCATAGAGTGTCAATCCTTTATTAAGATTTTGTGAAACAAAACTCAAATACTGTCACTGATACCAAATCTAATAATTTTGGGGGGCATTTTCCCCAAAGTCAGACATAGCATCTGACATAGCAATCCACAGACATCCTGAAGGATTTGTTGTTGTTGTCATTTTTAACAATGCAGAAAACATCCAAGTACAATTGTAACGCTAACTATTAACCCTGAGCAGAAAGCCCCACATCATCCCTCAGGAGCATGCCATCAGACTGTTCTACTCAGCTTTAGAACCACTTCAGCCCAATTTACATTTTAGATATTTTAAGCACACTTAAAGAATATTTAAACAATGTAAGTTTTCTTCTCTCTTTAGACTAGAACTACTGAAAGAATATATGGAAAACTTATTTTTAAAGAGTGAGAAAACATCAAGGTTTCTAAACTTAATTGTGGATTTTAAACATAATATGTAGTGTTATAATGAATAGATATTCATTAATGGAAGTGAGATCATTTGTTCTAGTTAAGTTTTCTGTTTCCTAGGCTTGGTTCCTTACTCTGAGTTTACCTGTACAACCTCAGGAAGAAGAGATGTACTCCAAGATACTAACATGCCAGCTGAAACAATCCCAAATTACCTCATTTCACAAGCATGCGATCATTCTTGTAGCTCCAGACTAATGGAATTCCATATTTTACTGACAAATTCAGTTGAATATTAACTAGAGCACTAGTATTTAGTAAGTAATACTAAAAAAATTATTTTATTACATCTTTCCTTCATCTTCAGACAACATGCTGTATTATTGGTAGCCTCAAGAAACAGAATATAAAAAAGAAAATCTGAAGACAGATAATAACTGACATCTAAGTTACTTTCAGCAATGCAGAACCAGCACTGTCTGTAGGGAGAGAAGTATTTATTTGAAAACACAAATGAAGAGTTAGCAAAACCAAAACAAACACTGAGAACAGAGTGTTTGTACAATACCAACAAAACCAGGCAATAAACTCCTGTACTATAATTTTATATTCCAGTTCCACTTTGTAGCTAAATATGATACACTGAACAAAAGGGAAAGGATTACCTTCTCCCCTGTAACATCCAGATTGTTTTATAACAAGCCTCATATTTTGCAAGGTGACTTCAGTTAAAATACATTGACAAACATGTAATAAGCCAAACGGTCTGTTTATTCTGATTCTTAAAAAAGTTATCATCCGAAGACTGATTTACAGATCACAAGCACCAATGAACTGGATGGAGCCTGCACCGGTTTGCATTTTCTTCCCAAAAAACTCTCTGTAGACAGTTACTCCGACGGTAGCCCCAATACACGTATTTAGCAGCCACAGTCCTGACGGCAGCGAGAACCAGGGACAGCCCAGCCGGGGGACACGCCGCAGGACTCTCCCGTTCTCCACCTCGGCATTGACGCCTTTGCCGCGGACACACCGAGCCGTGCCCCGGGCCCGGCAGTGGAACCTCACGCTGCGCCCCACATCGCGAGCCTTTCGTTAGAGCCAACCTTTGGCAAAGGCTGAAAAAGGAACCTTTCCCTGACCTGCTACCACCGACCGGGCCCTACAGCCCAACGCCCGCGGCCGGGGAACCT
>NW_010286670.1:0-3581 GCF_000700745.2 Antrostomus carolinensis
GGGGGGGAAATTAATTTAATGCTATTTTTCTATTTCTATAAATAAAAATCTTCTCTAGTAAAATAGATCCAATTATCTGACCTGTTTTTCCTGCTAATATATATATTTTTATTTTATTTCATTTTTTTCTGGCTAGTACACTGCTTTCAGAAATTCAGTCACTAACAGACTTGATTCTTTTTCACTCTGTATGGAATATGTTTTTTTTCTATAATTAACAGGAAAAAGTGTTCACGATTTCAGTTCCCCACATTCAGAGATCAGTCATTGCTAGACACATCATTCTTAAAAATTCAATAGATTCTGTGAAAAGAAGGGTTGGAGGTGACAGGGATTTGACTCTTGCTCTCTTCACAGTACAGCCCAGACAACGTGGCCGGAGCAGACGGAGACATTGACCCCACTGAAATCACCTTTCCAGGATGCTCTTGTCTGACCAGCTCCTGTGTGGTTCCCGACTGCTCGTGTCTTTGCCGTGGTGCTAATTACCAGGGTTTGTGCCTCAGGACTACAGCTGAGGAAGAGGAGGAGTATGCCAGGCCTGTTTTTGAGTGCAACACCATGTGCCAGTGTGGGGAATCCTGTCAGAACAGGGTTGTTCAGAGGGGTTTGCAATTCAGACTCGAGGTATTCAAGACTGAGAAGAAAGGGTGGGGTCTTCGCACTCTGGAATTCATAGCTAAAGGAAGGTTTGTTTGTGAATATGCTGGGGAAGTTTTAGGCTTTAATGAGGCACGTAGAAGAATTCAGGCCCAGACACCAAAGGATTCAAACTACCTCATAGCGGTGAGGGAGCATCTCCACAGCGGGCAGGTAATGGAGACGTTCGTTGACCCGACGTACGTTGGTAACGTAGGCAGGTTCCTGAACCATTCTTGTGAACCAAACTTATTTATGGTGCCAGTTCGAGTTGACTCAATGGTGCCTAAACTGGCACTTTTTGCAGCCACTGATATTTCTGCTGGAGAAGAACTTTCATATGATTATTCTGGAAGATTCCACAATTTACCAAAAACTAAGAGAGAACAAACGTCTTTAGAGGAAGATAACAGATTGAGAAAACCCTGCTACTGTGGTTCCCACACATGTGCTTCCTTCTTACCTTGGGACAGCTCCCTCTTTTCCACACCAGAGGCTTCTGCAGGGAGCTCTCCGTAGCTTTTCAGGCCCTAAGGGTACCTAAAAAATAGCATTTTCTCTAGTAGCTAAATTGCAGTTAAATAAAACTCAGATTCTGTATTCCACCAAGGAAGAACGTCTGGTTTTGACAAGATTTTGAGAATAACTTCATGCAGCATCCTAGAGACTATTTTCAAGGTGGACGGTATGAAGGAGCACTGGAGCTTCAAGATGTTCCAATTTCAGGTACTAAGCCAGGCTTAGTGGTTTTTTTCTGACAGCTTGCTGTATGTCAAAGCTCCTCTCCATTTGTACCTCTCAAAGAATGGACTTTAACCCTGGTACCCAGAAAGGACATGTGGTAACAGTGAGAAACAGCACTCAAAATTGCACAAGAGAATGAGACCAAGGAATGTTGACATTTGCAAGAAGGCCATTAGGTTTCTTAAATCCCATTAAAATAAATTATTTTTTTAAAATTAGTCGCTGTTATTTTTTTGTTGTTCCACAAAACATTAGTTATTATTAATGTAAAATACCTGCCCAGAAAGATGAGCTTGAATGCTTCATGTCCCCTCCTTTTCCATCTCCCATCCCCTCTAGCTGCATGCCAAACTCTGGTTTAAGTGACTCGTTCAGTTCCATTACCATTTAATTTCCGTGTGAGTACTGCAGGCTCTGAGAACAACAAGCATCCCATCTTTTTAAATCACATTTATCTCAAAGCTCATCTGCTGAGATTTTCTTTGTTAATAAAACAACTTTAATTTGGACCTGAAAGATTAACCTGATGCTGACAAGGAATAAAGGACATTTTGCCGCTATTATTTTGCTATTTGCTAAACAAAATCTTTGTGTTTACCTGCAATTCTTTGATAAGCTTCAGTGTTAGCTTCTCCCCGTTTAAAAATGTATCTTTGTGCTTCTATTACAAAGAGCTGCTGTTGAGATTTACATGTGGCTGTGGTTTCAGTTTAAGATTACCATGTGGTTTTCTTTAGGGTTAATCATCGAGTGTCACTGCTGTCAGTACAGAAGGAGCTGCTTGTAAGGAGGAGTTTACAAGTGGAGTGGCCGTTACCTTGCCTGGTAATGAGAAGTCCTGCAGGTGCTGTAACTCAGAACACATGCTGCGCTAGATACCAGAGCACAGCTTAGGTTACAAGTTCTCTTGTCCTATTTAGAGGCTTATCTGGTTTTCTTCCCCCAAAGGGCACTGCGCCAGCCACCTTCAGCCTGCGGGGCTGGGAGTGGATGATCCAATCAGCTTCCTCTTTCCCAGCTTACTCTTTCACTCCTGGAAAAAGATTCAGGACGAGTTTTATACCATCTGTATTCCTATTCCTCAGGATTAGATGGGTTTTCAAGATGACAGCAGTTTGCTGCCTTCCTGTTATGAATATGTACTTGGCCTGATTTTGAGTAGTTAAGAAGGTGTAGATTAGAAAAAAAAACAACAAAACAAGCCAAAAACCAAACACAAACCCCCAAATACCATGAGTGATATCTAGTCCTGGCATCACCAGCGTTAAACCAGAGAACACAGCTGAGCCTTCTGTCTGTGCAATCCTGCCCTTTCAGTCCCAGCAGGAACACTGAGTGTCAGTTACCTGCTCAGAACAGACTTCCACAGCACACAACCAGAGCCCGTTGTGCTGCTGAGAACACCCAGCCACATCACAGACCTCACAAGAACATGAAATAACGTTGTCACCGAGTTCTAACCCGCCGTGGCCATTGTTGATGGCCTTTTTCCATAGAGGATGTGCTTTATGCTCCGCTGTACCTTGGCTCTACAGCTGCCTGGGGGGGTGGAGCAAAATCCTGCTAAAAAGAAAAAAAAAATCCTCTTACAAGTGATTAAAAAAAAGTAAACAGACCCTTGTTTCTACCTGCTGCCTTGCTGCTCGCTTTGCACTTCAGGTTCTTCTCAGCTTCAGCAAATCCCAGTCTCCACTTCACAGGTCAGTGTGCTCTTTCCCAATGAATCCAGTCAAACAGCTGAAAAGACTGAGCTCTGTGTAATCCTCAAAGTGCTGGAATGATTATCAATAGCTCAGTATTCAATACTCGAGCTTGGAGATTTACTTTCCCATTGAAATTTGATCAACTTAATTCAAGGATGTTCAATGAAAGATCTTGTAATAAAATACAATAACCATTATCCAGACAGATAAAGCAGCGTGACTGGGACACGTTCCACCATCTCACCAGAAGACCAGGAAGACTTTCCTCCACGTGCCACCCACAGCACAGTGAGTATCAACTGACACACACCTGATGGTGTGGCATCATGAAGCTGTTTATTTTAATTAAGTTAGAAGAACTTTCCAATCTATGGAATTCTGAATGCATTTTGGTCAAGGATTTTTTCCAGAATAAAAAGAAAAAAAACAAAACCAGCTCTAGGCAAAATCTTTTATAAAGTAGAAAGAAGGATAGAAATAAAGATAGAAAGAATC
>NW_010286670.1:3615-4467 GCF_000700745.2 Antrostomus carolinensis
ATGCATAGATTTTAATGAGGTAGCTCTCCTTATCCCTGTTTCCCTTCAGCCTTGCTAATATTCCGCTCCTTTTAAGTGGGATTCTTATTTATTTATTAAAAGCAGAAGAGTTTCAAAACTTAAAGTTATTAGGCCTTAGGGCTCACACTTACATTTGCCATCTTTGCACTTTGATGATCTTTTATTCAAGTGGAATCAGTTGTTGGCTTCAGTTTCTAATGGTGCCATTGTGGTAATTTGCAAGTCCCCAAAATAAGCCTACAGCCCATCCAAGAGAAATTCACAGGAAATTGCCAGTGTTTTTCCATCAATAAAAGTCTTCAGCATAAAGAAATGCCCGAGTTTTTATTCAGATATGTACAACATCTGTAATCATCATCACCCTGAGGATTATCATCCCTCAGCTGCAGAAGGCACGTGCTGAAGAGGAGCAAGTATCTCAGCAGAAAAGCACCTTTCTGGACCCGATTTTCACTGCAGGAGGAAGCAGGGCTGCACTAACTGCCCTTTCAGTCCTTGCCTCTTCTGAACCCCTTCAATTTTCTTTTAAAGCTTGTCTAGAAGTTTATAAAGTCCTTGCTTATTAGATTTGAGTGTTGAAGTTCAAACTATACATAAATAAAACTGTTTAATAAAGATCTGTTCTAAAGGAGCTATTAATTAACCTTTGGAAACACACTCTGCGTGTTCCTGCTCAGTTCTGCACCAGTTAACTCCAGAATACTCGCTCTAAAACCAACAGAATTCACCGATAAAAGGTTTGGTCAGGATAAGAGTCCAGTCCAGCTTCCCCAGAGATAAATACCGGAAGGTTCTTCAGGCATTGTAGAGTAGCGCTGGATTTTTTTTCCC
>NW_010286670.1:4506-34540 GCF_000700745.2 Antrostomus carolinensis
GTCATCAGCAAGTGACACTCCACACACCTCCTCTTCCTGGGGTGGAATTCAGCCCTTCACACCTCGGTGTGACAGCTCACTCGCTCAGGGCAGCTCCGGCGCCGTGTCCGCTGCGCAGCGGAATCCCAGGTTGGAGGCAGAGCTGTCGGGAGTGTTCTGACTGCGGGCTGCACAGCGATACCTGTAGCAGTAAGACTGCAAAGGAAGGGGAGAAAAAGGGAATTCAGTGCATACCCCAGGTGGTGCTTCCTAAGGAGAGAGGTGGTTAGATTAACAGAGCAAAACATTTCAAATGCTGTTGGACAGATCCGTGAACTGATACAGATCAAAATCCCTCTGCTGGAAATAGGGGAGATCCCACTGTGCGCAGAGAGCAGTCGCAGCTGATACAAACAGTAGTTCGAATGGCAAAGTGTCTGATAACATCATATATCCTGCTCTGGGAAAAACCTAAAAGGCCCATTCTGCTTCTTCTCAGAGGAGAAGAGCATCTCAGCACCTGGATCTGTGTGTCAGTGCACTCAGGAACAACTGGAAGTGGACAGAATTTCAAAAAAACATTCACTGAATGAGATGCAACAGGAACGGAATAACTGGAGGCAGAGGGCTTCCCAGTGTTCCTCTGGCTGGCATTCTAGGGACAGTTATCATCAAGATACAATCTGCACTGGTGGCTATAAAAACATTTACATTTTAAATGAAGCCACTGATAAAATGATTCAATCACAGATGTTCCTAGTAGACAACTTTGAATGCTCTCCTCTTCCAGAACAGGCCACAGTGACACAGCAGCCACCTCTCAGAAGATAGACCTATTTATATCCAAAATGTTATCTTAAAAGGACTGCTGCAGGGTGCTTTGCACAAGTTATTTTGAGAAGGGCTGTTAACTTACACACAACCAAATGAATTCAAACAGCACTGTAACAGCACCGGTCTATAGACATCAGCCTATGGGGTGTTTTGACCCTGCCTGGCTGTACAGATGTGGCCACGTCTCAGTGCACGTTCATATACTCACACTCCCTGAAAAATGAGAAAGTTGTGCTATTTGCAGTGGTACAGATTCTCAATGAGCTGATTTTAGGAATGGTGGTTTCTGAACTGCAGAACTAACCAGTTTAAGTGGTTCTACATGAAGTTACAGTGCCTGTCCAGCAGCAGTTATCCATCCTAGCATGGAGGAACGACAGTCACGCTGGCAGTTTCACTAAGGAAGAGCTGGGGCAGCAGACTGTGCATTTATGTAGCAACTCCAGTACAATCCACCATCCGAGTTCTGCCCCTTTTTGCTGTTATTTCAAATGATTTGGCTCAGGCTTTTTCTTTTTGTGCCCATCTTCCTGATACAGGCTTCTGGCCTCCAACCAAAAATCCCACCACTTTCATCCAGGCTGGTTCAGCTGCATGTAGCCAGGCTCTGAACCAGACTTCTGGAACAGCTAGGTTAAAAAGCAAACACACTTTGTTTTATTATTGTGGTTGGTTTGTTTTGAGGAGAGGAAGAAGGAGAGGGTGGGTTTTTTCCTTTAAACTCAGATCCCTTCAGGAGTTTGGACACACAACTGAGTTTATACAGCCCTGAGGGTGGTGACAACTTTAATGGGCTCCATCATCAAGGGAACCCCGTGAACCACATCATCTCGCAGAGGCAGCAGGTCACTGATGTTTATCTCCAGGAGCTGACAGCATCTCCATCTAAGGAGATTCAAACAGCAGTTCCTCACCAGCTCTTTGACAGCAGTGCAGAGCTGGTGTCCTCAGCACAAACAGCGCGTGGTCTCAGTGGTGCAGAGGTCTACCCTAAACCTCAACAGCACACTACAGGATTTAGAAGCTCTACTATTTTGAAAATAAAAGCTGCTAAGCATATGCAAACTTTAGCCTTTGTCAACTCTAGACTAGCTAGAGTAGGCTGAACAGATTTTTAGGCACCTAATAAAGAGCCCTTGTACTAAGAGTATTCCGTGAGTTTTTTTTGTCTTGGTACACAGCCTAGTTTTATCACCTACAAAAAAAAAAAGACTAGGACAGACTAGAATCTTCACAAGCCTTTAAAATGGGTCACATTATTCATCACTGAAAGAGTCTATTCCAGTGTTAATTTAATCAAAACTGCTAATTAACATCTGACATTGATTTCACCTAAGAAGGAAATCAGTGTAGAAAATGGGATCTCACTGTAGAAAATTTAATCTAATTATGAGAATGATTTGCCAGCTGCAGGCTTTGAAAGGGAAAAAGAACAGGACAGCTTTAATGAAAAAGGAGATCTTCAACCAGCATTTTTTCCAGCACTGCAAGAACAGTTTAAAACATGATCTGCTATTGCATTGGGGTGGTATCCAGACTTTTCAGAAAGAGCCTCAAGTCTGCTGTCAACTAAGCTGAAACATTCATCTCCCAGCAATCTTACTGCAAACACCTGATATCCTTCCTGGGTTCAGAGTCCTTCCAAAACTAAACTCACTTTCTACTCTGACAAGTATCACTCAAGCAGTACAGTGAAAATAGCATACGTCAGTTTTAACTTCTACATCTCAAAAAACATAGTGGGTAAAGCTGTTTGGTTTTTTGTTTTAATCCTAAGCTAACCAAAAAGAATTTGTTCAGAACATTTGGTACTGTTCTTCCTTAAATTGTGTGAAATCTCTTAACAAGCATCCAGGCTGACAGGAAACACTGTCAGAAGATCATTTCATTGTCAAGTCAGGTAATTTCAGAAGAAAGATCAATATGAAAAATACCTTGTGGCACATATAGGATCCACCCTTCTTCACTCTGTCCGTCCCGGACAAGGGCCCTTTCTGTGGACAAGAGGACACTGGTTAGTGTTCAAGGAAGAACAGTTGCCAACTACAGGGTAAAGGTAAAAAGTTGTACGAGTAGGGAGAGGGATATGGAGCAGCCATAAATATTCAAAGTAAATAAGTTTCAGCTGTGTCTGTCTGAACCAGAAAGCTCGAAATAATTATGTTGTACAAGACTTGCAAGCAAGTGAGAGGAATTGTTCTCCCTGCCCACTGCTGCAAATATTTAACACTGGAGTTGCTGCCACTGGCCCAGAGTGCCTTGTGCTGTGTTTCTGCAAAGCACCTGATAATATGCTGTAAAAAGCACAGTGGGAATCATGAGAGGAACAGTCTTTGAAAACAGATCAGTTCCTGTCATTTCAGAGGTTTTCCAATGAGAGATGAGGAATTTCACACACTGGCCTGCACATGTCATGAAATCTGTTTCTTATCACTTTCACTGCTCCGAAACAAACATCCCCAAACCTGTGAGC
Source organism: Antrostomus carolinensis (assembly GCF_000700745.2). Taxonomy (NCBI): domain Eukaryota; kingdom Metazoa; phylum Chordata; class Aves; order Caprimulgiformes; family Caprimulgidae; genus Antrostomus; species Antrostomus carolinensis. The sequence goes on from NW_010286670.1 coordinate 7,793, forward strand.
CTCCAAAAGGAACACAGGGAGCTTCCACCTTCACATGCAGCCACACTCTTCAGTGCTTCTTCTCTTTCCAGTCCAAAATCTGGTCTGAAGCACAAGTGAGTGGCTGGGCAGGGAGACATTCTGCATCATCTCCCAGCCACTATTACTCAGTTTGTTATTACGTGGGATCACGACAGCTGAAGAGGTCTGCAGAAAGCACTGCACTTAGGAGCAGCAATTTTGCAATTGTGTGTACATTTGCAGTGTAGTGTATGTGATTTATCTGAAGTGCTTATGAAATTGGCCCTAGAATTGATTTAACGAGGTTATTTCACTCTTCTTTTTCAATTCCAACTCCAAAGGATGGCTTCATAGTTCAAGCTGAACTGCTTCCTTGATAACACTCTTGCTTTGATGCGGATTTATTACGCAGGCGAACAATTCTCCCACTTCAGTCCTTTTAGCTGTGGAAGTCACTGCTGCTCTCATCTAATGCTTGGAGGCTCCTGCTGTACTTCATGCTTCCACTGTTGATATTAAATATTCTTACATGCTTTCTACATGCCATGTGCACTGAGAAACTACTTCTAGGAAGGAGCCACAAGAATATCTGTCTTCTAGAAGTGACAAACAAGATGAAGAAAATAAACTTTATTTTATTAGTTAACTAGAAGGTAGTACTGCCACTGAGAATCCTCTCAAAGTTGTAAGATTTGCATGTACACATTACACTAGTGTGCAACAAGATTTTTTTCTTATCATGTACAAGCCTCCAATAAAGAATTTTTCACATAACTTGAGGTACAAGCTGTTGTTTCTTCACTCGTTGGTAGGGTGTATAAATCAAGTCTATATTTCTAGACAATACCTTATCAGAAGAATTTGTGGAATACAGGAAGAAAAAAAAGCCATTATATTCTCCAAACCCCCACATTTTTCTCTTAACCATCATCTTTATCAGTAAATATAGGTTACTAGAAAGTCACAGCCCAGTTTTTAGCAGTTAGGACAAAAAGTATTTATTGCTACAGAGAATGTAGATGATACAAAATAGCCCCATAATAGGTTAAAAACAGACAACTGCTGAAAAGAAATTCTGCCAATTCTTTTGTCTCCTCCTGTCCAGCCACCAGACATTTATCCTGGAAGTATCTGAGGGGGAATGTCCACCGATCTGACCAGTTTGGTTACTCCTGGTCATGGCACTCTCCCACCCTGTATCAAGGGATGTCATTATCTCCCACCAGCTCCTGCATTACCAGAGGTGGAATTCTACAACAATCAACTCAAGACAAACATTTGTAACACTGAATATAAATCACAGGGACTGTAAGAAAACCCTGGAAAACCCTTCTGCTAGTACTGCAGAAGCTCCTGACTGCATCCACTGACTATGACTGCTTTGAGAGTCTTCATGTCGAAAGCCTACCCTACTGAAACCTCAGCAGTTCCACATGTATAGCAAAATTTTATATGAGATAGGAAAAAAAACAAACAACAACAACAAAAAAATATTGGCCTACTACTGCATTTAATACCCTACAAATGCTCAATGGAAAACAAACCCACAGGCAGTGTCCACTCATTCCCAAGCCCAAGTGCTCCTCCACGGGACATTTCCCAGGTCTCTGGAAATTGTCTTCACAAAACTTGCATGTAGATGCACCGAGCCCCACTCTAAGATAAGACACTAACAAGCACAATCAACTCAAACAGCCTCTTAATCTCATTTAAAGGGAAGCCAGAGGAGAGCCAGCCAGAATAAAACTGACCTAAAAAAAGCTACATGAGAACAAGACAAACCAGAGAACAATGGAGCTGTTAAGCAGGATTTCCCATTAAAAGTGTCATGCAAATACAGAGCAGCAATGTTTGCTCTTAGCTCCAAAGAAACTTTAATAAACTAAGAGGAGCACGCTAATTTAGGATTAGAATGTTTATTGTCTAACTGTAAGACTGGTCAATGTTTCAGCAGTTACACAGGGATAAACTGAGGCAGCATGTGAACCAAAGAAAAAGTTAATTGCATAAGTCTGCATCACTTGCTTGCACTTTCTCTTACAAAGCACCTCAGCAATCCTCACATCTGCAGAGGTGGAAATGTAAACTCATTCATGGCTGAGCACTAGCTGCTCAGGGAGTACTGAAAAAACCCAACCAAACCCCAAAAACCTTCACGGCTTTGTCTTCCACAGACTTGGGGTATGGCATCCTGAAAAGCCAAGATCCCCCCACTCAATAGCTTTCCTAGAATAACACTTGCAGCTAACGTGGTCAGAGTGTACAAACATTATCCAACTCTGGCCAATGTTACAGCTCAATATCATATATTTCTTATAATTAAAAAAAAAGGAGAAAGCCTGCCACGTTAGTATTGGCTCATGTTTGTATCTTCCTTATAGAGAAAGGAAATCTGCTTTGATTGTACTTACCCACAATAAAAACTAATCAGAGCATGGCAATTAAGGTGACATTTGATTAAAACAAGCAAATCTTTGTTCCATCAAACAACATTGGTTTATGCCATCATCTGGAGAAGTGCACCAGCTGGTACTGCACTGGAAGGACATTTGCTGTCCGCACACAGAGAGCCAGAGCTGCCCAGACTTTGATCCCAGATATAAACAACAGAATTTACTGCATATTGGCAAGTTTATTTTGTAGTATAATGTTATAACAGACATTATAGTCTGATTGCATAATTACAAGTGCTTGTGCATTTAATTACCAAAGCTTATAAGCAGGATTATTTTTCAAAGCATTAATAAAATACATCATAGAAACTTTTTTTTTTAATGAATGAAAACAAAGTTGCTGATCAGTTATAGAAAAAACACAAAATACTGTGTGCAAAAATCCATGCTTTCCTTGTAACTAATCCACAGTATACTCAAAATCTCTCCAGTACTAAAAAACTGCCTTGAAAATTTCATTTGTTAAACTAAATATGTTAAAAAAAAAACCAAACCAACTTTCACTAAGCTGACCCTCTAGAAGAATTCCTAGTCTTTTAGGCAGAGAGAACACACCCTATATATAGGTTACACTGACTTGTACTCTGGAGAGACTTAAGAGATTGGCTCTGATAGATATGGTGCTAATCATTTTTAATGTCTCAGAAGATACTGCAGCCTGGCTATTTTGGGACACCTTTTCACATTATGAGATTCAGTTTCCTTAATCATTTAATCAGAAAAACCCTTTGGAATTCAGTTTCAAGTGCTCTGCCTCAGACACTAGATTCTGACAATTAGTTTCCAACTGAATAAACCTAAAAGTATCATCGTTAACACCTGATTTTTAAATACTTTCTGAAGTGTCCACAAAATGTTTGTGCTGAATTTAAAAACCTAAGCAAACTCATGGCCACTTAAATTTAACAAAGCGGAAAATTCTGTGTTTGTCTTCCATAAAAAGCCTACGAGGCAGGAGGCTCTTAAGTCGTTGGATAAGTTGGCAAGGCTGACACAGGTAGAGAAATCTATTTTTCTTTAAGCACAATAAGGTGGAGTTACCAAGCACCAGTGGCAGGGAACGGATTAACCGAAAGCTACAGTTTGGATGAAGACTCCTGGAGGTTCTTTCCACTATTACCACAGTAAATTTCACATGAATTAATTGCTTCATGCCTTTCACCTACAAAAGCAAGTAGTCATCTTACACTAAAAAAACCCCAACTCTTAAGACTTTTGCTAATGATGATACAGAGCTGTTAAAAGATATCTGTGTTTAAACAAATAACGCATGTTACCTTATGCTATCCTGCAGACAGAAATAAACAACATACTCTAGAACATATCTAGGTGCAACAGACCCAAGTTCTATAAATACACACCACCAGAAGTGTTTTTATTCTCCAGACTCAGCCTGGTTCCTCTGTTTTTGCTTCCCAGTGTTGCCATTTCTCACTAGGCAATATGACTTTCAACGAGCTTTGCGCTTTTCCCTGCCCCGAGAGGTCACTGTACAAACAAGCAGCCAAATCTGAAGTAGCTGTCAGGCTGAGGAAGAGATGAACAAGAACAGAGACGGTTGCAATATGCTCCGAGCTGCCAGAGCTGTGTTCTCTCCCAGGGACACAGATGCTGCTTCTCTCTGAAAGGCTGTGGGTGGGCCAGGGGGCCTTTCCCCCTGCCCCAGTTAAGACAGCGTACGCAGATCGTGGTGCACTGGTTCCAGGCACTGAGGTGAAGCTTCAATAGTGAGAGGGGTAAAGCAGAAATTTCCCTGGTACAAACCATGCTGAGTGACCACACTGAACAGAAAGGTCAGCCTTGCTCACTCTCCTCCTCCTACCCTGGCTAACCAGGCTGCAATCAAATCAATACTCACCTCCTCTGACATGGGAAAGTTGACTGGTTTTATTGTTCTTCACTTTCACCCAAATTTCTATTCTGCTAGCTACTCAACTCTTCATCTTTAGAATTGTTGCTCTTAAACTGGCCTTGTTTCCATTCATAAGGTACAAAAAAAAAAAAATATTATCCTTAGTTGCATATAAAACACTCCCCAGAATGGAAACAGAACTGCAAGACAGCAGATGTTTCTTTCTTAATCAATCAGTATGCAAATAGGAAAAAAAATTCTAAAGAATCAGTTTGAAAGCTAAGTGTAAGTTCTATATCAACTTCATCTGTATATGTATGCAAACCATGAGTCAACGCTGGAAAATAGACAAGTGTGTTTATACATCCAAGAGACAATTCATGCAATATTGGCTTCCCATCACTGCTGAATTACAGAAACTGGCAGAAAATTCTGACTACTGTGAAATAATCAAATGGCATCATATCGATTTGTGCAGTATGTGAGAAAGGTCATGGATGAAGATACAAAACAGTCAAGGTCCTAAAGGAAAAGGAGGTTTTTTACACATTGCTAGGCCACTAAGACTGCCTGCCAACCCAAATTAGAGAGTTTTAGGCTATTTTAGATCTAACAAGGAAAAAAAAAAGCTAAGTCCCAAGCATTTCAGTTCCTTGGGAAGGTGTATGCAGTGCATGGTCCAACACACAGCTGAAGTCACTGGGGAGACCTGTGGTATCTTACTGGGACACAAGCAACTTGAAACTGGCCAGTGTGACTGGTACAGTTAGGAGGTCTCCAGATGCTCCATCAGTGTGATGGAACTGCTAGTACAGATCTAGAGCAATCTAGACTCCAAAATGAGTCTGGTTTCTCTTGCTAGACACATCCTCCTGGAAGAACAGCAGAATATCAACCTCTGCAATGTACAGAGCAGCAAAAAAAAAAAAAGTTCATCAAGTTCCACAAGCTACTTCCAATTGCCAACTTCCCAGAAAGGCCTCCAATTACATCAGCACACCAAAAAAAGACTGCATGTATCACAAGAGACCACAGCATGGGGATACTCAAATCCTGCAGCAAACAGAGAGCTCCTGCCCTGTGAAGTTTAACTGATTTTCTCATTACAGATAACTGTGTCTGAACAAAGCCAGCTCTGTGAGAGCAGAGCAGTGCCTTTCTCAGGTTTTGTCATCCTGGATAAATGAGAAAGAAGGAAATGTAATACTAGAACTGGAATCTGCTGAGAGATACTGCACAAGAAACCCCACATACAAAGCTACCCCACAGGATCTCATTCCCTGCCTGCCATAAAGGAAAGCAGTTTAACCTCTCAAAGCCTGGTAAGCTACTTCACCCCATAAACTTCAGCTTTATTACATGATGAGTTTTAAACAAGCTAGCAGAAGCCATCAGATAACTCACAATGGTTTGTTCTCTACCTGGAGAAAAATAATAATAAAAAAATAGTACAGCTTGTAGTAACATAAACAAACAAAACCCTTTTTTTAAAAAAAAAGTAATTCCTTTTTTGGAATTACTTTTGGAATTTCCAATTGCTCTTGATTTATGCAATATGATGCCAGTTGGAACTATTCAACTGCTAACCACTTGTGGAGGCCTGTCCAACAAAAAGTGAATAAAACTGCACTACAGCATTACAATTCCAGCACTGATGACTTGTGGTGTGATACTTCCTAATTCACCAGAACACAGCCCATCCCACCCCAGACACAGCAGAGAGGAGCAAAGAAAGCGTTCAGAGTAGATCTTCAATAAGATCAGAGTAGCAAGAGGGAATTCTAAATTTCATGTGATGTCAATAAAATACTTACAGGGTTGTGAGCTTCATCTGTTGAATGATGAACAGCCCACCAGTCAGAGGTCCATTCCCAGGCGTTTCCTACAATGTTGTACAAGCCATATCCATTGGGAGGAAATGCAGTGACCTGCACAAGACGTGGAACACAAGTGCCAGTGCTGTACACCACTCAACACGAAATAAGGTTTTTAATCCTGAAAACCTGCCAAAGGTGCATCTGTCTTTACTAGGAGCTTCTGCCTTCTTATCTCAAAAGCGAACCTCAAGTGAGCAGTGCAGAACTACAGTACTTATACATACTCCATTTAAATAAAACAGAATGAAAGAATTAACTATCATCCTCAATGTCCTCAGCACCACATTTCCACTACAGCACTCATAGCACGTTCTCATTCGTTTTGGAGATACATTCTCTAAAGAGAGGCACTGAAAAACAGACACAGACCTGCACACATCTGACCTCCATGTCCTTACAACTTCCAGATTCCCCTTCCCATCAAGGGTAAGCAAGAGTGGCTGTCAACTCATATGTATGCAGACTTTACTGATTAATTTTGGGTTTTGTTTTGGTTTGGTTTTTTTTATTTTTATTTTAAACTACTGTATGTCTTTTGTGCCTCAGGAACAACTACCCAAAAAATGAGAGTTCAAAAAATTGTAATGTCACAAGTGCAGGCAGTATTCAGCATCTGACTATAAACTGATTGGAAAGGGGGAAAAGAGGTCAGTCTGAGAGGAACTAAAAGTCAAAATGAAAGTAATCTTTACTTTTCAATTAGCTTTTAAAAAGTGTCCCTTGGTAATACTCAAGCCTGCATTGAAATTACTGTAGCCTTAAAAATCTAAAGCTGAAAGAGTACAGGAATGGAAATCAGCCATGGTTCATTGTGTTGAACACAGACCTCAATTTTAGGAAGACTTGAGTTCATTTCCATGTGCCTAATTCACTCTGAGACACACTTACAGGCGCAGTTCCTCTGTATCCATCTTCTGCAGTGTTATTAGTTGGGAACACTCCCTGCCAGATGTTGGCATAATGTTGACCTTTTGGCTGAAGCTTGTTGCCCCACGGGAAAAGTCTATTAGAAGAGATACAGAAGCACAGTTCTCAAATATATATTTTTTTTAATTAATAAAAAAAATTAGACACACTACACACATGCCCCTTCCTCTCTGCCTTACCCTGGGAACTGTTTGTGTTCCAGTCCCATTCTTAAGCTCTTTTGCAACTCTTTCAGCCTTGGCACTAAGCTCCTTCGCTATTCCTTTCATCTCCTGCAATAGCAGCAGTCCTGTGTCTTGACATTTTGTCACATCTCCTGCTCTCTTGGGCTCTCTGCATTCTCCTCCCATTATAGGGTTCAGATTACAATATATCACTGAGGTATTTAGGGAAATTCACTTACCTAAAGGAATCTGTTCAGAGTAAATCACTGTTATATTTACCACAGATGTGCATACTACACAAGAAAAAGACATTGAGGGTAGTAAAAATCCACACAACTCTTCCTTACCTAGTAAATACCAGTTTTAAACATTTATCAGGGACACATTTGTGACAGGTACCTGTTTTCAAGGCCCCCTCGACAGCTGTATTCCCATTCAGCCTCAGTTGGTAATCGTTTCCCTGCCCATGTGCAGAATGCCACAGCATCATTCCAGGAAACATGAAGAACTGGATGATCCATTCTGGGGAACAAAATAAAGAGGACAAGATCATCAGCAGAACTAGGCAGTCCCACAGCTATACAGCACGAGGACTTAATGAAACTCTTCTGGAGATGGTCACAAAGGACTGGGAGGAAGTTCACAGTTCAGTTACAACTGGACAGGCTGTCAGATTACTTTTACAGAAAAGAAGCTAATTAAAGAATGACAGTAAGCTACTAGTAGATGCTGGATTGGAAATGCAGCCAACACAGAAAAAGAGAAGAGAAAAAAAAAATTAAGTTCTGTTTGTCTCCTCAGGCTTTTACATACAGCTCTGTGCAGCTCTGCTTCCTCACAAGAGCCACTGCACCCAGGAGCCAGCAAAGAACCACCAACACACCGGCTTCTGTGGAAGTGCAGGTGCTCAGAGACCCAGGGGAAGACACTGCACTGCATGGTAGCACCACTACTCCCTGCTAGGCTGGTTTAACAGTATCTAAACAAGCAGCAAAGATCCTCAATAGGAAAATTTATATTGTGATCCAATGGCAAATGCTCTTCACTTCCCTGTGCACTCTTTGCTGCAGGTTCTTTCCTTGCTGTCAGTTGAGGGAGAGGCGAGATGAGAAAGAGTCTTTACTCTTAGCAGCATCATATTTTGCAGCACCCAATCAAGAAAACAGTAAACTGCAGAAATTTAACAAAAAGTATTTTCTTTTTGGTGTCTCAAGCAGTCCACAGTTTCCACAAAAGCTCCCAGCTTTCCTTTTGCCCTTACAACCTTGGACTATTTTTCCAGAAAAAAAACACCTAGTCATTCTGGTTACAAGGCTCCTCCCCATCCAAGCCTCTAATAGACCAAGATACTCCAAGAGCTGAGGGTACTGGTCCAGAAGACAGCTAGAGAGGACCTCCTATTAACTTGTCTTTCCTGCCTTATTGAACAATCCAGCATATGTCTGTTGGTCCATGAGGCTACTTCCATGTGGGAAGTTCACCAGCAGTTGTACTAGGTGTGGTTTGCACTGTACTTCTACAAAACTAGATTTACATGGCAGGTTTCCAACTCTTATCTGCTGACTGTGACCTAAATTTCTGTCTCCCCCTAACAACGCCTCCGGATATTATCTCTATTTTTTGCCTCAGATAATTCTTTCATTGCCCTTGAAGAACAGGCAACGGACTAAGCAGTTCAGCCATCAGATGATGTTACACTAACATAGCCCTGTCCTCAGAGGACTCAAAAACATCTACTAGATCTAGGCTAGAGAGTTTGACTTACTTCAAAACACCAGTTTTGAAACTTTAACTAATTGATTAAGGCAGCTAGTGCCAACTTCACTGACACCTGCCTAGCAAGAGCTGCAACGTAAGAGGTCCCAAATGAAGACGTTCACATCCAGGTAAGCGTACAGTAATTTATGTAACTGAACAATGGCTTTCAACATGTCCAGCCCAGAGCTAGTTCTGCAGTGGCCACAAAAACCACCTGAGAATAATGAAGCCTTTTGATTTTCCAAGCATGAAATCCATCCCACTTCTGAATAGAAAGAGACTGCATAGAGACACGGATCAGCAAGTTTCAGGGTTCATGGTAGCAAAGAATAGCCTGTTAAGAAAAAGTACAGTTTTCCAAAGCATTTAGAGCTTCTAAAGTCACAACTGATTTCTCCATATAGTCAGAATACAGTAAAAAGCACAAAACTTTTCAGTTTTCTGCTTCCAAAGAGATAGGCCTCCAAACCCCAGAGAGAGGGGACACTACATGGACTCCTAGAGTACGCATGCAGCTAGTATTCAGTCATCTTCTCCAAAACCACATCTGCACTGAATGCTCTGAAGTTGCTGATCCTCTACAGATCTACTCTGAAATGTGAACAGAAAACACACTGAAGCACATTTCAGTACAGTCTCTTTTCCCTCTGGTGGGAAGTGCTTATAGACCTTTTTGAAATACTGCTATGCCACTGACCATACAACTACTGACTATTGCATGCAACACACTAGAAGATGGGAAAACAGTCACAGAAGCAGCAGCAGCAAACAGGTAACTAATTAAAAACCCTTCCTTGCACTCCCATTCCTGGTGCAAGTTTACAGGTGTATTTACAGGCACTGTGCAGTATAATTGACCAGTCGTTTATGGCTTACCTGTTGGAGATACTGGAGTCAGGACCCTCAGGGTGCTTCCAGTTGGCTCCCTTCACAGGCAACCACCAGGGAGCAGCTGCCACCTGAAAAGGGACAAGAATGGCCACGGAAGACTTTAAATTCCCAGCTAAAGGCTATTCTGAAAAACCACCATGTGTCAACAGGCTACAAAGCTTTCACTCCCAGCTCGTGGCTCTGCCTACAGCCCACTGACCTATTATGATGAACCAAGGTGATGCTTTGATCCTCATTACAACAGTGCTGGCCAGGGAACAGCACAAAGAAAATACCACCCAAAAACAAGCAAGAGGGAGACCAAATCCTGGGCATACTTTTCAGTGTTGTGCCCTGGCTGTCCCTCCTTCCCTTCTACATTTTCTCACCTCCAGGTCTGATACAATGCACAGTTTATTCTGGTTGAAGGCACAGCCTTCAGCACACTGTTCTGTCAGAAGTTTTTGGTTCTTCACCTCTGAAAACATATGCCCAGATCACTCAGATGGTAGTGGTTGGAAGAGGTCATCTGTGTCATTAGAGTTTTACTCTATTCTTTTACAGCACTGCCCACAGCACAGCTGAACCAGCTAACCTCCTGGCTGACCTCCATCCCAGACATTCTGCAGAGATGATTAAAAAGACAGTTTTGTCTTAAAGAGAATTTTCATCCCAATTATTTGCTCCTTAGACTCAGTGTTTATTCATAACTAACACAAAATCCTGGTGACCTCCTTTAACTAGGGTCAAAACATGCATCTTGCAACACATTTGCTTTCTGGTTAACTAATTCAGTAAGCTGATTTTAAATTATTTGCTATCAGCTTCCAGAAGGTGGAGACAGAAGAGCCACAGAAGTCAAGTGAAGCTTTTTTTTTTTTTCTTTCCAGTTGGTTTGCTGAGCAACATCAAGCTTGCAGACAAAATAACATGTAACAATGCAGACATCTAGTACTTCTCTCTAACCAAAAGCCTCAAATTTGGTTCTGCAATGCAAAAGAATTATTCCTGTAATAGATTCATTAAGGATTTCTTCTATTAAGCTTACTTCAAACCTGAGAAGGTCCATGCACAGCACATTTAACTGTTCTATTCTGATTCACGTTCACTTAGAAATACTTAATAATGAGTCCTTTCAGAAAACTGAAGCAAAAAGACACTAACCATCAACAACAGTGTTTTTTCCAGCAACTTGAGCACTTGTTTCCAGCAGCTTGCTTCCTACAGCTCTGTTACTGAGCATTCAAACCCAAAGATGGGATCTTCATTCAGAGAGATTCTCTGCTTAACTCTCATTGCAATAAAGCTTCCAAATGACCAAGCTGCTAAACAGACACAACAGTCAATATGTTTAAAATTAGTCTGTTTTAACCAATTCCTTGTATATTTTGAGCTTTAAACTTTAATCTATACTCAAGATAGGACTGAAATCCAAAGTTAGAATTTTACAGGTCTTTAAGGAAAATTAGACAGCTGCAGTACCATTTGCTAAAGGTTCTCCATGATCCTGAAAGGCCACGAGTAAGAGTTCATCCCAACAGTTTCTAAGCACAATACATTTTTGTAAATTAAACTGCTGGCTTTGGGATAAAAATCTCTGCAGCAGACTGCAAAGACTTATTCTTTAGGAGACTTTAATTTTGGAAAACATTTTTGTTATGCAAAAGAAAAAGCAGATGCTTTCAATCAGAATGGTTTATTTTAAACTGAGAAAAATACAATCTCTCCGCATGAGAGCACTACGTGTGCGTGTCTCCTGTTTCTGGCTCTGCTGAACTGAACACCAAATGGCTGCCAGTCTTTGCAGAACACCCAGATCTTTGGAGAAGTTACACATATAGTACTAGGACAGTGATAACAGTGATAAACTACGTACAACCTTCAATAATTAATTGGAAACTAATCTAAGTCAGCCACTGACACCAGTGAGCATGCACCAAGATCCTCCTTCCAAAAGAGAAAAGTCATGTACCTGAAATTTACAGGCCTTTCAAAAAACTTCTCAGAAGTCTTTAAAGCTTTTAATTGCTCTAAATCTAATTAGTAGAGGAGCTAATTAGACAGAGATATTACAACATCACAGTTAATACAGCAAAGCCCTCCCTTGCCACTAATGAGCTTAGTTCCTTTCATAATGCTTGGTGTTCTCATGCTTCACCCCAAAACATGTGTTTGCTGTAGACTGGCAACAGATTCCTTTTGTAAAAACAGCAGCATATGTTGCTGAATACAGCTGAAAAGATACTGAATTAGGGGACAACATCTCCCTCATTCTGATTAACTCTTTCCAGCACAGCCTGTCACTTGTAGCAGAACTGGTTAAACACAACTGCCCTGCAAGTTGTGCACAGCTGCCTCCACGCACAAGGAGATGGAGAAGCAAAGCCCATTTCAGAGGTGCTGAAGCTCAGTGCTTGTTTTGTTCTGATCCAGCTGAAAACTTAAGATTATCCGGCTCTTTGCTCCAGGATTAAACTTAAGAACTCACTGTTCTGCTTATCATGGACGCATAGTGCTGTGAAGAAAAGAAAACATGATATGATAATACTGGGAAGATACACTAACAGTTAATTCCGACCTACGAGTTTTCCACTCAAATGAAGCAGTTTGCAGAACCGAAGCCCATACTCCCACTATCAGCTTGCATAAAATCCAAAGTTTTAAGTATTCAATTTTCTTTTCAAAGTAGGCTTGGATATCCTAATTTTATTGCTCCATTAACTCGTGACTTCAAGATTTTTAAGACTACTTGACAATTACCTTAAAGAAAATTCCTTCCATATAAAAAAATGAAAGGGAGGAAGATCAGGAAAGTCAGTTTTATTGTGAGCATTACACCGTTACTGGTACTGCAAAAGCAGTAAAACACACACACATACCCCCAAAAAACAACAAACAAACCCCCAAAAAACAAACCATAGCCCAAAAAAACCAGCCAATAAGCATGAAAACATTTGTATTGGTCTTGCATCTAACATGGCCACTGGCTCTGTTAGATAAAAATAACCCCCCACTTCAGCTTCAAATTTAAAATTCAAATCACATTTATGTATTAGAATTACCAAAAATAAACTCAACTGAGTAGCTAATCTTGGCTCTAATTCAATTTCTAACATGCAAGTCACTTGAAGTAACAAAGACATAGATTTTAACCTTAAGACAGGCCCATAAGATGATGAGAAATTCATGCTGTTGTCCAGGCATGTAGCACCAAATATCTTTTTTTATGTGCTACAGCTATTTAAATACAATAAGGCCTGCATTGTAGAGTAAGAACTTTAGGAACCAACTGTCTGAAAAGAGATTTTCTGAGTGAAAAGTAGTCTAAGTTTGGAAAACACTTCAAGAATCATTTATTAAACGTTGGGTTCTTAAAGAAAGATGCTCACACGTTAGTTTCAGAAGTTGACTTAATAGGTTACTACTTGTTTGAATCAGATTGTGTTAAGCACTGCACATCTTTAATTTGCAAAAGCATCCTCTTGGCTGCAGAAGCAACGTGTGCATAGGCCGGAAGCAGGGGAGGTACGAGGCAGCATCTCTGGGAAATACACCCAGGGGTCTGGACACTCATTGCTAGCATTGGTAGGGTGTGAGAAAAAAATTAGTTATTCAGAATATAATTTTTGGATGAGGTTTTATTTTATCCATGTAAGGCTGATACACATAAATCTCTGTCACTTTTTGCTCCTCTAAGCCATATCTTAAATCCTGAAGAGCTGATTAATGAACTACTGAAGAAAGAGGCAGACAGAAAATAGAACATTTTTTTGTAGGGCAGAGAGTTTAGGTAATAAAAATAATTACTGTGTGACAGATGAGCCACTGTCATTTTCCCCTCAGAAACCACAAAGAAATCACATTAGTTGGGGTCCTGGTCACAAATAACTTTACACCTCTTTTTCTAAGCAGTATCAGCATCCCTTCCAACAGCCCTCAAACACCTCTCCCCTCGCTAAGATTCAGGGCAGAGATCTCCCTCCCAGCATCCCCAGGCAGCTCCCAAGCACACATCACCACAGCACCCCTTCTCCCCGCGGTACAGGAGCCCACTCTGCCAGCCAGGCACTGCCAGTGAACAGGTACAGTTACCCCACAGCTGCCTGCAGGAGCAGACATGGGTATGAGCAGATCCATGGACACCAGGATGGTGATTCAGCAGCCCTGGACCCCAGCGAGCAGCAGCAATTCCGAGCTGCTGCATTAGCACAGCGCAGCTCCCAGCCAAGGTTACCCAGGCAGGTTTTTGGCTGGCTGCTGTCACTGCCTTTGTGAAGTCCTGCTCTGGGTCAGAGAGGACAATCAGTGGAGGGCAGAGACCAAGCTTAGCCCCCCACTCAGATTCAGGACACACCAGACCACGAGGGGCACTTTGAAACAAGCCAGAGCTGTGCAATGGTCCCACTCGATTTTAAAGCCATTTTCCAAAGGCAAGGAGGAGCCCTCCGGCAGATGCACGCTCCCTGTTCACCTTCACCAGCCTGTAGCTCTGCTGCTCCTCGTTACCAGCAGGCTGCAAGCAGCAGGAACATGACCTATTTCTGTGCAGCACCTCATCTCCACAGCAACAGGCTTGTGTTTAAGTTGAAACAGCTGTAACCGAGTCAGGGAGACAGTGCAATGTAAATAGTGTAGAAGTGAACACCACTTCGAAGCTCAAGACAAAGAATAGATCTCTCCCAGCCCTTTATCAAGGTTGTCATAGTAGCTGCATAAGGGAGACATAATCTACATATGCAGCTATAATTCATATTTGTACTTGCAGAGACTCTGCAGAGAAGAACAAACCTTCTATAATTACGTACATAAACTGAACCGAAACATGATTGTCAAATTCTCCGCCAAATCAGTAATTAAGCACACAGAAACAGCTTAGGAGTAGACAGTTGAGTATTTTTTCCAGAAGATAACTCATCCTTGATGTTGTCAGCTTCTGCAACGCTACTGCAAGTCTCATGCTATTTATTAGATCAATTAAAAGTCCCAGCTCCCCAAAAGCTCTAATTACAGAAGAATCTGTTTTCATTTTTATTTTCTAAGTTTTCTAGCCTCCCTCATTAGCTCAGAAATGAAAGCAGTAAGGGTTTTTGTTTAATATGGAATAGTGGTATTGTATGCCTTGAGTTAAGTCCCAATATTTTAAAGTAGTTTGAAATTGCAGTACTGCAAAAAGGAAAGGCAGCAGCTTTATCGAATAAGAACAGATATACTTTAAGTCATCACTTAGAGAAAAGATTTCAGACTTAATTGGAAACCAGCACTTTACTTTTAGAGGGATCCTTTCCTTTGCGTAAGGAAAGGTCTCTGAATCTCATTCAAACAGCGTTAACACTGCGCAGCTATGTCAGTCCTCCAAGGAAAATAACCAAAAGTATTTAATGCTGAAATCCAGTAAGATTCATTAAGTGCAATTTTTGGAATCCGAAGAAGCTTCTTTTGAGGAACTGATATTCCTGGTGAGCTCCATCTCTGGAAGTCTGTGTCTGAGCCAACATGTCAATCTGCACTCAAGCTAATGATTTTTTTCCAATAACGAAGTGAATGTGAGCTGCACGGATCTATCTACAGCCTGAGCAGGAGCAATGCCCTGCTTTAAAGCTGTAGCTTATACTGATAAATACAGACCAATATTACTGGTAATTCCCAGTGAGAGATGCTTCCTGCACATTGTTCTTTATCCCAATAGTGGGAGTACAGCATAAGGAAACAGAGATTAACAGTTCAATAGCTCCATCTTCCCAACTCCTTACAGGGAAGCACTGGGGTCTGCAAGAAATAGGCTCACCCATCTCTTCTATTTCAGTTTGCTCTCTGAGAGGCCTCTGAAAAAGTAAAAGCCAAGCATAGTATAGGTGAAATTCACCCTTAAAATAGCAATAAGTGGATTTGTCAACTTCTGCTTATGCATCCTATGCACACTGACACTTTAACAGTATCAAAGTGTACAATAACCAACCTGCTCTCCCTTCAAGCCACAGATAAGCAGGTTATTACTGCACGCTGTCAGAGGTACATTCTCCATAGTAACTGCTGCAACGCCAGCACTGCTAGCCTACCTGCAAACACTGCTCCTTTCATCAGGAATTCCAAGTACTCACTTGAAACACATAGTATTTTCACTGCTTGTAGAATGGGACTATGCCCTTTGTGTTAAAGGCTAGAGGCACTGCTATAAATAAGTAAATTGCACAGCTCAAGACCACCGCAGAGGTTTCCATATAAACAAGGAAGAAAACAGCATCCAATAGTTCTGGATGGACCAGAACTCATTAACAGTATTTGCCCAGCTCTGCCAGGGAACTAATTTCATTGCATTCTCAGATCAAAAATTCAATACCTCCTAAAGACAAACGAAGTACAGAGATTTGTATGCTTTCGGTCTCATCACTGCAGAGTTTATCTGGCCTAGGAGCAAAATTTAATTTTGTTATCTTCCACAAGCCAAGAATAAAAACGTTCCACTGCTCTCCAGTGAGCAAATCTGCCTTACGCTGCACTCCAGTCTCAGTAAGTGCTATCCTGTTTACCCTTTTCATGGTAGCTGCACAGCAAGCAAAACCCTTGCAGTTATTTGCAAGAGCTCTCAAATCCCCTCATTAGCAAGCATGCCTCAGTACCTTCTCATTTCACAGACACAATCCCCATGCTTTTGCTCAAGGATACATTAAAATGCCATGTAAATGACATTTTACAATGCCATGGAATAATAGCACTGTGCATGCATTTCTCCCTCTCCACTTTCTCCTTCACCCAGTCAGGGAGATAAAAGAACAGGAAAATTATTTCATCACAAAATAAGAATGGCAAAATCTTTAAATTCTGAGCTTTTTCCATTTCCCCAAATTGCCTTAAAAGAAAGAAAAAAAACGAACCCCAACAATCTCCAAGTGCCAAGCCATTGGCAATTCTATGTGTTATATGTATGACATCTAAACCAAAGCCAAGTATCCAAAAAAGGTCATAACTTAATAGCTATAATAGATGCAGCAATTGGAATCTGCAAGTCTGAGAACTGATTTTAATATGTGAAGCTATCAAAACTTGTTAAGCCCACACAAAATGTTTTGGTTTCAAAGGAACTTTCACGCTCACCCTAGAAAATCCTTTTTTATTTGAAAAAGTCCTTGCCAATTCTATCAGTAACACCCTCATCTGTTACAGTGCTAAATTTTCACTCTCTGCCATGTTACCACCACAAACTTAGAGGCCAAAACTAAAACCTGAGTTCCCAGAAACCTAGAACAATTCAATTATTGGCTGCTACACCCCTTTTTACTGCTTCCCTTCCAGAGGAGGGTTAGGTCCAACCTACATTCCTGTAGCAGTAGCTATCTAGGAGACCACCTCACCTCCAGGAAACGCACACCCAAAGCTCCAACAATTACTCTATGTGCTAAGCTGGTTTGCTCCTGCAATAGCTTTCACCAGCCCCACCTCTAATTTAGCTGTCTGCTTCCTTTCAGGGCCCATGATAATTTTGTCCAGTATAGAAACTGGAAAAGCCAAAGTGGCCAAATAGAGCAAAACCTCCAGATATTCCCCAACACACACACACGAGGCTCATTATTTATAGGAGCTGTTATACACCATTTGGTTCAACATCTTCACTTCCACCTTTCTCCCACTCTACCACTGAGCTGCTTTCTCCCAGCTCCTTGCACACAGGAGCTCCTTGCTGAACGCTGGATGTCATGGTAGGTAGCTGGTGAGGGGGCAGGCAAACAAGAGGAAGAAAAGCAGCTTCTAGTTTCTTTTCTCTTCTGTTCTCACAATATGACCATGTTTTAGAACATAAGTTGGTCCACATCAGTGTGAAGTTAAGAACTGCCAAACCAAAAGGCAGACAGTCACTACTATCCAGATCTCTTTACCCAAATAATTAGTACAATCTTTCTCTGTGACTATTCTGACAATGCTCTGCATGCCAATAATTAGCACCATGACCTAATAATAAATACTGAAAAACATGGCAAAAGGACAGATTCCTAAAGTTTAGTTTTAATAAATGCAGAAAACCTTCCTAAAGAAGCAGCCAAAAAGACCAGTTTGGGCTCCACTCCAGCTCTCTGGCAGAATACTTGTTCTGTGAGCACTACAGCCAACACTTCAAAATTTGGCTGACACACCCAGGAAAGTGGCTCCCAACACTCTGTATGTGTTTATACAAATAGCCAAGGCTGAGCTTACACCAGCATTCTTCGGGTTTGTTTGTTTGTTTTAAAACAGAGAGCCTGATTTAGAGATTCCTGCATCACAGAACTAGGGCAGGAGAAAGGATTTCTCTAATACCAACTGTTCCTTCTGTTGTGAAAACAGGATGAGCCCACCTGCATTTATTCTACCCTCAGCATCAGTTATGCAAGTATTTGGCAAGTCCAATTTAGTCTTCTTGTATCTCACAGTACAAAATGCTGCTCTCAAATTAAACTATAACGAACTATTCTTGTAATCTTCCTTTCCTTGCAGTAGGAAACAAAACACCACGTTTTGCCAGTCATTCACAGCACACAGGGCTTCTTCAAACCTCTGATCTCTCAGTCTGCCCCTCAAAGGTAAAAATAAATAAATAAAAAAATCAAACCCTGCAGACTTCCCCTTAAACAAGGGCAACATTTATATAGAACAATTAATATTCATGGCTCTTCAGTTATTGCACCATTCACGTGGAAGGAAAATTCTCTTTGTGTGAGAAACGATTTTGGAGAAAAATTAAATTACTAAATACTAAAGTTCAGGTATTCTCAGTTCTTTGTCATAATAAATAATAATCCCCTAAACTCTTCAAGTTGTACCTAGGCTCAAGTGGTGTGCATAAGTAAAACCTTGCTACGAACTAAAGGAAATAACTTCATCTCAGACTGTCCCACCTCTCTTTGCTTATCTAGCATCAGACAGTGCACACAGCAGCAAGAAAATGCTGTGCTCCTCACAGGTGCAGTTTCACTTAACACTTGTTTATGTCCCACTGAACTCTGTCCAAAAGATGCCGTTTCAGTCCTGCTACTACCTTATCTCTGCCTTGTGTACATCCTGCTTCTCTGTGTTGACTCAAGCAGTTGCACAATGAGCCAAGTTAGCTTCACTGATCTAAAAGTTAACCAAAAAAGCAAAGAAACTCATAAATGCAACTTGAAGCCACACACCCCTCCAGAATTGCTACGCTATGCACATAAGAATGCTTCATTTCTAAGGCCTTTTTAAAGGTGTGGGACAAAAGATCTGGAAACGCAGTGTGTTCATCAGACCTGAGGATAATGCTGATGGGAAGGGACCTCAGGAGGTCATCTTGTCCAAACTTCTACTCAAAGCAGATAAATTCATCTAGGAGATGACAAGACATAATCTGCTTACTATCAGGAGCAGTAAAGGTTAAGTGACCTGTTAAGGAGGACAAAAATGAAGCCTGAGAAACACTCAGCAACACATTCACAACAGAACAAGAGGAAAGGGAGGGATAGGGAAGCTTCACTAGACTTTTTTTTTTTTTTAAAAGAGGAAAGGGAGGGATAGGGAAGCTTCGCTAGACTTTTTTAAAAAAAAAAACAAACCAAAAACAAAACAAACCAGCAGCAAAAACCAAACCCCAACATTCACTTCCACCCAACAGGAAAACTGGATCAGCTCCAGTTTAATCAGCACTGCATGTACCAAGATTGATGCTGCCCTAGCAAGATCAAGGGAACTGAAAAACCAGCAAGGCCTACAGGATCTTTTACAGAGCTGGAAGCAGCACAGTAAACTCGAGCCATTCACAACATGATGAGTCTTACACACTCAGGTCTGCTATCAAAATGGCACTTCTTCGGAATATTTGCCTCTAGTTAACCTAGAAAAAGCACTCGTGCAAGCACCACTATTGTATCAAACACACAGATCATCCTCATTTGATTAAATCAGTAGGGTCTGGGATTTCCCCACTTTGCTTGGGCATCAGACTGCATCAGCAGAGCGTGGGGAATCTGAATTACTCCTGTTCTTTGCCTACAGAGCCCATCACTCAGTAGAGCCACTACTGACATCTGAATTTTCAAAGCATCACTGTGTTACTCATAATGCAAATCAACAGCCTTATATCTGCACCACTTACCACAGTCCTAAATCTCTCTCATTTAGGATGCAAAAAGAGACAAGAAGGGGTTGATACCAATTTTTGATAATCAGGAGATTTTTTTTTTAATTGTTTGTTTAAAAAAAAAAAAAAAGAGAGAGAACAGAGAATAGACTGTAAATCCTCAATGCTTGAGGGAGTCAATTATTCTAGGCCAAACACCCCTCCATAAACCCCATTTTTATACATGGCTTTGGGAAATTACTGCCAAATTACACGATTTAGAGATTACTGCCATAATTGCTAACACATCTACCCCAGTGCCTGCGAGGGCAGGTTTACCCTGCTGTGTTACTCACTGCCTGGTGGATGTCAGCCTTCACGTCCTCACTCAGCATTCCCTCAAACACAAAGGAATCGCCAAACTTCTCTGCCTACGGAAAAAAGCAAAAGATTCAACCATATTATCAAAGGAATGTTAATTCTTAAAATGCCACTCACATTTACAGCTTTATTTTATCAAAGATAAGGAAATTCTAATAGTCATTTTGAGTTTTCTTTTAAAGAAGCTATTTTGGAACAGAAGAGAAGGCATTTTATCTCTGGATGTCATTGTTCTTCAACAGCCACTGGACAGATGGCAGCTCACAGAGCTTCTGAAAATGTTTTTACTTCTATCAATTCAAAATGCAGTTCCAATTGTCCCAACTGCTTTAAAATGGTACAGTGAATAATCTAACATTCAAGGGTATATTTAATTTCTCTTATTTTTCCTTTGGGAATCACAATAAAAGACATAAGCCTTGTCACCTACTGCTCTTTCATCATTACTAGCACCGTATTTTAAAGTGCTGTTACAACCACAGAAGAGTTAGAAGTTACATAATCATTATCTCTAGCATTATATAAAGGCAAAAGGAACAAAAAATACAAATAATTTCAATGAGTCACAGTACAAGATCCTACCATAGGGGTTTTTTTTTCCCTTGGTAAACTTAGCAAATTGATATACTAGGGAAGTCAAAACGTGATCAGAATTCAACACATTTGCCCTTCTCAGTTTCTTCATTTTATAATAGGCATTAAAAGACAGATGATCATCATGAGCTGCTTCTGCATGCTTAGAACTCATCAAGAAGCACAGTTTGAAAGAAGGATCCCATTCAGCACCTAAACTGCAAGAAGTTTGAGCACATGACAGTAATCCTTATACATTCAGTTTCAGAAAGAGAAGAGAACAAAATATTTATTTTTTCCTCTACTGTCCATTCTGAAAGGCCCAGAGGCAAACAGGTTTATCACCTAAAGGAACTCAGATTTCAGTCTGACAGCCTCCATCAAGTGTTTGGTTTTGTGGGGGTTTTTTGTTTGCTTTAGTTTTTTGGGTTTTTTTTTTTTTAAGTTTGTTAAAAAAAGAAAATACTTTTGGTTCAACAAGACAGCTGTACATCTGGAGATTTTTTTTCTCTTCAGCTTTCTATTTATTTTCAGGTTTCATTTGCCACTGGAGTTCAGTCTAGTCTGTAATAACAGAAAACTAGGAAGTAGGTTGTTTCTGTTTACCCACAGTAAATAATGTGGACATTATTTAAATACACAAAAATCTGCTCAGCTGCAGCCCAAAAAACCCCACCCTGTAGAATCAGTGCTGTTTCATCTAAATCTGAGTGTATTTTATCACATCCAGCATAACAGGGGGGCCCATGTGAGAGGGAAAGGGAGAAAGAGCAAGTGGAGCACCCAACTACACCAGCCAAGACATGAAGCTGAAACAGGCTCCATCTGATGCAGTGCCACATTCAAATCTCATTCCAGAAGCTGTTTTGCAACAAGCCCTGTTCAGACTCAAAGTTGTTAACCAACCTTTTTTCATAATCACTGAGCTAAGAACTTAAAAAGAGAAATAGTGTCATAGATAAAAGAAGCCCTTCATCCAACCAAAAGGATCCTGCCTTCCAAATGAGAACCAGTTTATGAAGTGAATTCAGCAAAGTGCCTCCTTTGAGACCTGATCATCACCGAGGCTTTTATTTGCCTGAAAGGCCTGTCAGGGTTTTATAAAAGTTGCGTAGGAACAGTCAACTGTCAGGAAAGATCAGAGCCTCAGGCACAGGTAGCTTCTTTCTTGGAAGAACCTGAACATATTCTTTCTTAGTCCATTGTTCCCAGTAACATGCACAAAACTATTATTATACTTGCTATTATATCTTCTTTAGACAGCAGGGCTTTCTATCACTCAGCTCATTAGCAAGTAGCTGCACTGAACTAGCCTGCAGAGTCCTCAGCTATCACAGCTTTTTAAATCCTTTCTCCCTTGTTCCTCTAAAGTAAGGAAAATCTAACAACATACTTGTACTGGTACAAAGAAATTCTAGGACCCAAAGGTCAAAAAAACCCCCAAACAAACCAACCCACCCTGCACAGACACCTTCAGCCATCTGTTTGCTTCAGCCAGGCTGCCTCAGTCATACTGCAGGGAAGATATCATTTCAGAAATCAAGACACTAAATGTAACAGCATACATCTAAATGCCCTTTCAGAGCCCTGGGCAGCAAGGCAAGACAATTTCATCTCTCCACTGCGTACATCAGAAATATTCTAGTGTGCAAATCCCAAGCAAGTATTGTGATGTCCTTTGAAAAATAAAAGCCTTAAAGTTTTTTTAAGAGGGATTTTGCCAACACGAAGAAAGATGACAGGAGACTGTATACCCTTCTGCCTTACCTCAGTAACATACCCAGTAGAATTCACAAATCTCTCAAATTCCTCATTGCTGACCTCGTACTGATCCATGTAGAAACTGTTAACATGGACTCTTCTAGCAGGCCATTCTCCATCTTGCTGTATTTCAGGCTCATCAGTGCCCATTGTGAACACTCCTCCTGGAATAGCGACCATCTGTAGAGAAAACACCACCCAAGAGATTATGAAAATGAAAGACTGAAAAGTCTCGTGTGGGTCTCACTCCTCCTCCACCTCCGTCTCTGGAGGTGCTTTTGCTTTGAGCAGCATTTCACTGCCAAAAACAGCACAGCAAAATGGCAACAGTGGCATTTCGATCACCACCTGTTTAGAAGAAATAACAAGCAGAACTTAAATTGAGAACAAAAACCCCATTTGCAGCTCTTCCTACAAGAAGTCTGGGTAATTCAGAACTTTTACTGAAGGTGATGCTTGTGCTCTGATGAGGAGAAACATGTTCCTCTACTGTACCCAAGAGCCAAGAAACAGTCGAGAGTCCTTTCTGCACATTTCCACATGAGGAATTTTGGCATTTCACTCTGCTCCTAGGAGGGCCTGATGCATCAATGGAGAATCTGGAGATGATGAAGCTGTAAAGTGCTCTTTTGTGGACAAGCCTACGCTTGTTTGCATACTAACTACACATGGGTTTTCATTTAATAACAGGCACGTGCAGCATGTTATTAGCAACCATGCTGCTAACTGGCAGGTAGACAGAGCACCTGCAGCTCCGTGTGCCAGAGATGAGATATAAACTTTCAAGTCAGTTGTATTCCACTCCTCTGGAAGATTGGCCTTAGGCAAGAGCCTCAAGCTTCAGAAGTAAAGGATGAGTGACAGAATAGCATTTTAACTATTTCAATAAGTTTTCCTTTTAAGGCCTCAGCCAATTTCCAGAGAAACAGACCACATTTTCCCTCAGCTTTAGTGGGCTCTTTCCAGGAAGACAAAAGCTCCAGAGCTCTTGTCATGCCTCATCAGATGATTCCTGAGAGCCCTCTAAAGACCACAGATGGAGCAATGCACTCCTCACCAAAAAAAAAACCCAAGAGCATCCATGATCCCCGCTCAGAAGCTTGTGCTGGAATGAAGAATGACAGCTCAGGCTGGGTAAAATCTTCCCAGTGGGCAGGAGATGTTTCAAGGGCTGACTGACTACTCACGAGCTACCTTGCGAAGAAGTTACCCAACTCATCATCAACAGATGAAAGAACTGGGAAAGAAAACTCCCTCTCCTTCCTTTTCAGTATTCCTGAGCTACCTTCACCCTCTACCTCACACTGAATGCAGCCACCTCCCTCCTCCTCTGACAACGGTCAGAGGCTTGGGAGTGGGTGAGCCCCAAGAAAGCCAGCCAGCCCCGACATACGCTGTGGAAAATAACCTGGCATGTCACATTGCACCTGCACACACCCTGGCAGTGATCTGTGATCACACACTATTCCTACAAGGAATTCAGCAAGCAGACCAGTGACAGAAACTAACATGACCAAAGCCACTTGTAAGAGATAGGTTTTGTTTGTTTGTTTTAAGATCCTGCAGGAAATTCAAGTGTAATAACAGAAATATTCACTGAGAGAGGTTTCCAAACTAGCACATCTCTAACACTACTCCAGAAGCATAGTTTAAGTTCTGACAGAAAAACAAGCCTGGGTTTGAGACGTATGAGAGTTCAAACCACATTTCATATGCATATAGCAGAATAACCCAGTATGTAACATGTATATTAAAAGTAGCTAAATTGCAGAGATAGAGTTGTAAAAAAACATGAACAGATGTAACATTATTTAGACGAAGAGGCAGGTTCACAGAACCAAACATGACCTCCGGACTTTGTACATATAACCACTTTGCAGCACAACCTAGACTATAGGGCACTGATTCTCCTATAGGTGGATTTTTGGGGTTTTGTTTTTTTTTTTTTTTTCTTATTTTACAAGATTCTCTTCATAAAGTTAGATGCTTTCACTAAAACAGTTTATCCAGATGCCAACAATGACTCAAGAACCAGGAAGACAAAAAGAACCATTAGTTACCTTCCAGCTTCTGGAGTTTACTGTTATTTATGTAGTTACACCACCAGCATACCAAATGGTCAGTAAATAAGTTCAGCTCTCCAGTACCTCTCCTTGTTCTTCAGAGAAGCTGGAATATTTGACATAACCTTGCTTATCCAATGTCATTGTTTCTTCTCCACTATAGATCTCTCCTTTTGCTTGGGTTTCTCCCAGCAACACTTAAAATTCAAAAAACTTGCAATGGGTCTGCAAAAAGCACTACAAATACTTTTTTCCTTTGAACTAACCACATTTGAAACTAGCTGCATCCTCCTAACTTCTTCTCCACTAAAAAGAATATGAGCAATAACAGATTGTCTTTAAATGAATCCATAAAAGGGCTTCAGGATAAATTTGCTTACATTTTTTAGGACTTAGGGAACAACAACATGGTACAAAGTTGCACCACTTCCTTCCAATCTCTTTCCAACTCGCTATAGCTAAAACAACTCCTTGAAGCAGTCTTCAAAACAAGATTCAGAGCTCACTAGTGAGCTGCTGTCTAAAAGCAGCTGTGAAAAATTAACTCTGGCTTTACAGCCTGGCACTCAATTCCAAAACCTGAAAATCTCTACAGATTGCCAGTGTACATCCAGCAAGGAATGTTCAAGGGCTTCCTCGTGAACCTGCTGCTCTGCAGCCCTCTCACACAGTGACAGCTGAGACTTTAGCATGGCCACCTGATACCAAATATCGATTGCACAGGATTATCCTTCCCCACCAAGGCTCATTTCACAGCTCCACCTCCTGTTTGGAAACAGGACCTTCCTTTGACAGCCAGCTTTATGATAACACCACATCTCAGGCTGCAAGGCTCCACGGTCTGACAGGACTCTTCAGCTGAGAACAATGGAATACAACACTAAATGAAGAACAGATTTTCTGCATAGACATCACATCCAGAAACCACATTTGCATAGTTAATTAAGAAGCTTTAACATCCAGTTTTAAAATACAAGCGCTAACACCAAGGAGCTAATCTCTAAGAAGTATCAAAGTTGAGTTATGGAGGCATAAATCCAACAGCAGAGGCTGCCAGATATGTCATTTACTGTATTAGGTAGAGTGTGCAACAATAATTGCCTGTACTTCACAGTATTACTCAGCTAGCACATGTGGTTCATTCTCCTCGAAGCTCAACTTCAATAACAAGGACCTCATTTGCCTACAATTATACTTAGCTTGAAACTATTACGGTAATGTAGAGCAGACCCACTAAAATACTAGCTCCCCAGTTCTAAAAACGCAGTGCTTGAGGTAGAGGCTAATTCTTCCCTCGCTTCCCTTTTGGTAAAAATGTTTTCTAGCTAAGGATAATCAAGTCATGTTGGGAATACAGCTCACAAACCAGCAGTCATTAGCTTCCACTACTGTTGAAATAGCCAGCTGCCTTGCGTAAAGTAATAGTCAGACAATTTTTTCACTCTACAGTGAGACCCACAGTGAAATACTGAACTTTATTACAGGAAATGTATATTAGTGACATAGACCCCAAATGCAATATGGATTAATTAATTCATACTCTTTGATTATTCTCAAATTTCTCAAGTGCAGCCTGCAATAGTAAAGTCGTAATTACCACTGTGCATCCTTCCCTTTACTTAGGAAGTTTCCACACTGCCTGTGTGACACAGGCTTTTTTCAAGCTGACACAGCTTCCCAGTGTTCCACACCGAGAGGCAATTAGAGAGGCAGCCCCTCACATTTTTACTATTTGCAGGCCATCGTGCACAGGAACATTTCGCCCATCAACCCACTTTCAGCACTGCCTTCATCAAAAGGGACATTCAGCTCTGGATGGTCTTTCAGAAGAGCATCAGCAACAGCAGCAATAGAAAGGAGTAAGCAACAAAGAGAAGCTGGGCTGCACCCAGAGCAGCGTGGGCAGCAGGTGGAGGGAGGGGATTCTGCCCCTCTGCTCCGCTCTCCTGAGACCCCACCTGCAGTGCTGCCTCCAGTGCTGGGGCCACCAACAGCACAAGGACATGGACCTCCTGGAG